>NC_051334.1:148878597-149041807 GCF_015220235.1 Choloepus didactylus | reverse complement strand
TCTTTGTTACCAATCTTCCAATCATTTCCTTCCAAGTCCCTGACCATCCAGCCAAACCATTAGCAACAGCCCAGGAATCAGTATACAGACGCACCTCTGGCCAGTTCTCCTTCCAAGCAAAGTGAACAACCAGGTGCACTGCTCGAAGTTCTGCCCACTGGGAGGATTTCCCCTCACCACTCTCCTTCAGGGGCATCCCAGAAAGGGGCTGCAGTGCTGCAGCTGTCCACTTTCGGGTGGTGCCTGCATATCATGCAGAACCATCTGTAAACCAGGCCCGAGTCTTCTCTTCCTTAGTCAACTGACTGTAAGGAACTCCCCAAGATGCCATAGCTGTGGGCTGGGAAAGAGAAGGTAAGGTGGAAGGAGTAAAGATACTTCTGATGAGGCTTGAAGCAGAAATGATGAATGTGTTGTTGCGAACTGGAAGGAAGGCGATCCTTGTTTTAAAGTGGCAGAGAATTTGGCAAAATTGTGTCCTGGTTTCAGATGGAAGGAAGACTTTGAAAGCGACAACCTGGAATACTTAGCTGAGGAGATCTCCAGACTACGTGTGGAGGACGTACACTGGCTTCTCCTTACAGCTTATAGTAAAATGTGAGTGGAGAGAGATAAACTTAAAACTGAACTCTTGGATTCAAAGAAACCAGAAGCTGATGGCTTGGAAAATTACAGGCTTCCAGGGGATAGAATCCCAGAAGCTACAGCCCAATATGAGGATGTAACCAAACATGGAACCCAGCCACCATTTCACTACAAGCCAAGATTGGAGATGGAATTATCCAGAAAGGATTTGTGGAAAGTCCTATTGTCTGATGGTTTTGACCCCTGCATCCTTCATGCAAAGCCAACAGAATTTTTGCAAGATCTTTACAGACAGAGCCGTTGCCAGTCTGGACTGGAGGAAACAGACAAGGAACAAACTGAAGGAAAAATTTCTTCAAAGACAGAGCCATGGAGGTTGAGGTCTGGAGTCAAGAGGTCTCAGGCTGGGAGAGCGGAGCAGCCCACAGGCATGGAAAGGGTGAGTTTGCCCTGGAGGTCGAGGGTGGGCTTTCCACCTCGATGCTCTGGAAGAGTTTTGCCACCTCAGGTCCCAAAGAGGGTGGAGCACATTTCCAGGGAATTGGGGAGAGCCTGGCTGCCACCACACTGTTCTTAAGGAGTTGAGCATGTGCCCTGGAGATGGAAGGGAATCCGGGAGCTGCCCCGATGTTTGAGGTGGGTGGGGCCAAGAAGGTGGTCTCCCCAATGTGTGGATATGTTGGAGCACTCACCCAAGCATTTGGAGAGGAAACAGCTGCCAAAGAGGCCCTTGGGAAGGGTTAGGCTCCTGCTCTCTCAGGCCCCAAGGATGCAACATTGTTCTGTAAATGACTCTCAGACTTTGAAATCTAATGGAATTTGTCCTGCGGGTTTTAGGAACTGTTTTGGTCCTGTTAACCCTGTTTTCCTTACTGTTTCTCCTTATGGCAATGGGAATGTTTATCCTATGAATGTCTCTCCTTTGTATACTGGAAGCATATAACTTGTTCTAAGTTCACAAATCCACAGCTAGAGGGGAATTATGCCTTAGCGACTGGCCATGCCTATAATTGATTTTGATGGGATCTTGCACTTAACTTTTGTTACTGAAATGATTTAAGTTTTTGTGATATTGTGATGGAATGAATGCATTTTGTATTTGGAAAGATAATGTCATTTTGGGGTCCAGGGGGTGGAATGTGCCGGTTTGAATGTATTGTGTCCCCCGAATGCCATTATCTTTGTGGTCTTGTGGGGCAGACGTTTGGGTGCTGGTTAGATTTGCTTGGAATGTGCCCCACCCAGCTGTGGGTGATGATTTTGATGATATGTTCCCATGGAGGCATGGCCCCGCCCATTCTGGGTGGGCCTTGATCAGTGGAGCCATATAAATGAGCTGACTCAGAGAGAGGGAACTCAGTGAGTGCAGCTGTGAGTGATGTTTTGAAGAGGAGCAAGCTTGCTGGAGAGGAACATCCTGGGAGAAAGCCATTTTGAGGCCAGAGCTTTGGAGCAGATGCCAGCTGCCTTCCTAGCTAGCAGAGGTTTTCCGGACGCCATTGGCCATCCTCTGGTGAAGGTACCCGATTGCTGATGTGTTACCTTGGATGTTTTGTGGCCTTAAGACTGTAACTGTGTAGCGAAATAAACCCCCATTTTATAAAAGCCTATCCATCTTTGGTGTTTTGCGTTCTGCAGCATTAGCAAACTAGGACACCAGCTCATGATAAATTCATATTTTCTGAGCTTCATCCTGCTTATCAGGAAGACCTTCTCAAGGTGAATGCAGTGTGCAGGGTTTTTCCTGTGTTTCTGGGCCTGTGTCTTGTCCTGGGATTTTGCTTGTTATTTGTTTGTTTTGGAGTTTCCTGTTTACAGGAGTAGAGCTGTACTCTGTGTTTCCCAGGAGAAAGACCTCCCTCTCCTGTGTGTTTAAAGATGGCAGACACTTGCCCAACACCGTCCCTCTGTATATTTATTATACTTATTTTGTTTTTTCAAGCTGATTTGCCTAGAGGGCAAATTTTGGTAGGAGGGGCATGCCAGAGAAGACTTTCCCAAGTTAGCCTTTCTCAGCCAAAACAGGGCCATGAGCCCATGAAGGGACACATACTGGCTCCTAAGTGCCCTGGGGGAAGGGAGGCAGGAGAATCTGAGTGAAAGAAGGAGATGTGACAATGGGAGCAGAGGTGCATGTGTATGGGTTTGTTTGTTTCTGTGTGTGGGGTGTGTGTGTGTGTGTGTGTGAAGGAAAGAGAGTCAGAGATTGACTTGAAGATGATACAGTGCTATGCTTCTGGTTTTGAAGATGGAGGAAGGGGCTTTTAAAGGCCAAGGAATGTTGGCAGCCTTGTGGGGATGCAGGGCCTGGGCCACTTCCCCTCCACAGTGTTTTCACAGAGCCACCTACTTTAACAGGGCAGACATTAAAAGTCATCAACCTCCTCAGGGGAGGAAAAACTGTATTGTAAATGAAGCATTGAAGCTCCCCTCCCCTGATCACTGTTGGTAACAAACCTCCATACCCTTGTGTCACAAGACCCTGCTGAAACCCTGTTCTCACACCCTCCTTGTCCTAGCCCTAATAAACCACACCCTGGAACTTCCTGCTTGTGTGGCATGTTAACTTTCATCTTTCCCAGTTGGCCACTGCCATGGAATAACCATATTTCCTGTAAGTTAGTCCTATTAAACTCAAGTCTAGCTCTGTGTCTGGTGTGTTCTTTGGTCTTTGGGCTAAGCTGGGTTGGAACAATTGGTGAGCACAGCCAGGATAGCCAAAGAACTGCCAGCCTTAGCATGTATGAATTTTAGAAAGGAAGAATCTGTGAAGGGAATATCAAATTGAGCCATAACTTCCACATGGGGAGGGGTGGCTTCCCTCCCGAATGAATGGGGACTGCCATGAAAGTATGTGGATACTTTTAAAACTCCAGCAGAGTTGCTTAGTGTTTTGCAACAGATAGCAGGAAAATTATGTTTGAGTGAGAAGAAAAGGGAACACCAAACAGTGGTAGCCAGAACTGAGATAAAGCCTCCTGGAAAAGCAATTGTGTACTGCATGTAATTCATTATTGCAAGTGGAGGGACTGATGCAAAGATGCCCAGTCACCTTAAAAATGGCCATCCCTATTCAAGGGTGGATAACTGATACAGCTTCTAAGCCATTCTCTGGCAGTGCCCAACTGAGCACAGCAACCATATGGAAAGTCTACCTGCTGCAGCACAGCATTTTCAATACCAGCCTCTGAATGTAGAAATGCACAAGATTCTTGAAGTAGTGTCCTATTTAGAGGATTCAACAGCTAAAATTGCTGCACCTGAGGTAGCTGGTGAAATGATGAGAACTGTGGAAAGTCATCTGGGATGCTTGCCAGTGATGAAAGGTAACTGTTGCCAGCAGCTAGTGAACATCACTAAAGAGTGCCCTTTGTGCTCCTGGTATCAACCTCATAGACTACCACACCAGATGGGACAAATGGACTATATCAGTCCCCTTCTGTTCTCAAGGTATGCTTTTACTGCTGTGGACATGGATACAGGACTTTTGTTAGTTTTGCCAGTAGGTAAGGCAAACCAGTGGGCCACCATCAGCTGTTTGGAAGGGTGTGCACTCTGTATGGTGTAGCTACACAAATAGACAGTGATTGATCAGGGTACTCCTTTCACTGAAAAAATGACCCAAGCATGGGCTATGGACTATAAAATCTCTACAACAAAAAGGTTTTATTAGGCCCTAACTGGCCTCAACTCCACACCAAGAGCTGCAGCCCCAGTTCCTATTGAAATGCTAGTGGTGGGACCAATGCAAGCATTGAGAATCCAAGTTAAGGGGCCAGCCACTTTACTGCCTAAGTGTGGAAAGAGTAATAATTTGTTGTTGCCTGTGCCCCTGACCATACAAAATGGGGAAAACAAGATCAATTGTCCTTGATGCTGACCTAAGCAGCTGCATTAGTTAGGAATCCTAAGTTCCTGGGGAATATGACTTACCCAAAATATTGTAATAAGACCTAAATGTCTGTTAAAATCTTTATAACCAATCCAGGGCCTCCTATTCCCATGGAAACCTTATGCATAACTATGTGGAGCTTTGCAAGGATTTGCCATCTTCAGGTGCTACTGGCCTTCCTTGGATCCCTGTGAATTGGACTGTATGGAATACCCTGCTGGCCTGGCAGAACACAGCAATTATCAGTAGATCCATTGTATAAATGGTTTAATTCCCTTTCTTGGTCACTGTCATATCACTTTGTGAAGTTGTTATCTCTGTGGGTGGGGGAAACTTCTAGTGTTCTGTTGTCTATGGATGCAATGTCTCTCCTATGATCAATGCAGTCTGATGCATGGAGGTGGAGTGTGAGGGCCCAGAGCCCATGACCCTCCCATCCAGAGTGATTTCCCATAGACTCCTACCTGACCAAGACACACTTTGTAAGTCATCAGACCTCCCCAGAGGAGGAAAACTGTATTGTAAACAAAGCATTGAAACTCCCTTCCCCTGATCACTGTTGATAACAAATCTCCACATCCTTGTGCCACAAGACCCTGCCAAAACTCTGTTCTCCCACCCTCCTTGTCCTAACCCTTACAAATGACACCCTGGCAGCCCCTGCTTTTGTGGTGTGCTCAATTCCATCTTTCCCAGCTGGCTGCCACTGTGGAACAACCATGTCTCCTTTAAGTAAGTCCTATTAAACTCATGCCTAACTCTGTGCCTGGCATGTTCTTTGATATTGGGGCTAAGCTGGGTTGGAATAAGCCTCTAGCCACTGGAAAAGGCAAGGAAATAAGATCTTCCCTAGAGTCTCCAGAAGAAATGCAGCCCTGTTTATACCTTGATTTTAGGACTTCTGACTTCCAGGACTGCAAGATAACAAATTTGTATGTTCTAAGCTACTACGCTTGTGATAATTTGCCACAGCAGCAATAGGAAACTAATAAACCCCATAGTAGATATAATTTTCAGCATTCATTCCAAGTATGTAAAAATGTGTTTCTCTTTTCCCATTATTCTTTGAAGTCCTCATTTTTTTTAGTCTCAGAACCATTGGTGCTGATAATTCAAGGCATTCTCAGTAAAAATGGTGATTCAGCATACTTTTCATGTAAAAATTCAGTAAAAATCAAGGTGTTGCTCTTCTGCTTCCTTCTTCTAGGGGTTATCATCTGAGACCCAAAGTAGGAAGCAGGGCATTTGATCCATGATCATTCTCTGCTCTCTGTTGGTGTCAGATGCAGGGAAACTAGTATCTATTATATTGGGGCTGTTGGTCTTTAACCCTGTTGCCTTGTTCACAGTCCTACTAGATCTATAGATTTCATAGTTGACATGGAATTTACTGTCAGAGTTTTCTTGTTAAAATTGCAAGGCCCCTTCTAGTCTGTACACATCTCAGCCATTTGTAGACTTCTTAGGGACACAGGTAACTTAGACATACTTTTACATCATCCTCTGAGTTCATAGGGGATTTGGGAGATTATCCAGTCCTTTCTATCTCTATGTTTCTGACCATCATTGTTACAAGGGTTTCTGCCTTCTTGAGTTTCATCAGGTAAATGAAACATAGCCCTCTGTTCTCAATATTCCCCAAATCTTTCTGTGGTTTCCATCATCTGCTACTCTTTTTCCAGAAATTAGTCTCAATTCTCCTATCCCCAGCCAGTGTAACTTAATACCATGTTGGATATGGAAAATAGACTATTTCTTTAACCATATATCCTTTCCAACTCTTGTTTGTGGGATACATATTATGTGTTAAATCTTTGCACTAAGTCCTTAGATCTGTGAAACTCAAAAAACATTTTAGTTTTCAAAAATTTTGGATTTTGTAATCCAAAGCTCTATCTCTTGTTAAGGGCTTAAGAGGTCTAATAACAAAGTAAACTCCAAAAATATGCACCTTTTTTTTAATGCATTGGGCCTTTTACCAAGGTAATAAGCCTCAGCCTCAAGGTTTAATTTTAATGGGGAATGTTGAGGGGTAATGAAGGGTAAAAAATAAAAGAGACTGAAAACCCATCAGTTAATACTTCGAGGTAATATTTCTCTACATCTCTCCCTAGTAAATCATTGCATTTGGACTCCTCAGCATAGGTACCCAACTCTAAGATATGTGAGGCCCTTACAAGGCTTATTTGAGCCCTGTGGAGGCTCTGCATTTGGTTATGGCAGAATTCAGAGGGGAACTAAGTCTCTGGCCAGAATCTGTGCATTTAGAACAATTGCTTTTGTGTTTAACAATTCAGAATGCATTGGGTGGTTATCAGAATGAGCCCTAAGAATGAAGTCAGTAAACCATACAGGTTCAGCATAATTGAGAAAAAGGAAGAAGACACGATCAGCCTGAACAGTTTTTCTCCTACCTCACTATAGCCCCCATAACCTCCATCCCCATGCAAACACACACATACCATATACACACTGAAAAGAAATTCCAGCCAAGGAATGATAATATCAGGGAGTTCTGGAGAGGTAGGAAGTGTTTGACATGAATTTTTGTGTCCCTATTCTGTCCCTCCAGCCCCTCTTAAAGATTGAGGAAAACAAAAGAGAAAGGATTTATCTTTTACATTTGGGTGGGGACCAGGGAACTGGGAAGCCTGGTTGAGCAATTGCCTCTGTCTCAGTGCAATGCAGCAGTCATATATTAGAGCTGTTCTGTGCAGCAGGCTTAGGCAAGGAAAGGTCAGAGATAAGTCTCCAATATACTTACCACTTAAATTTTCTGAACTCTTCACGTAGATGAGAGATCATCTGAAAGTTTATGTGGTCCTCTGAATTCAGAGAGGGACGTTATCTGAGAGAAAGAGAAAGAGAACCAATGTGGCTCTAAGATGCCTTTAGCTGAGATGAGAGTGTTCTGCATATGATTTGGACAGTCTCTGCAATGGATTGGGATATGTAATACCTCTCTCACTGGATAATCAGCACAAGGGAGCTGAGTGGGAGGTAAATATCCATTAGACAAACAATTACCATTTGTGGCAGACTGATGTAGCAGTGACTTCTAATTTGCTTATGCCTTCCTGTTTCTATACTCTTTGGAAGTGACCCCCTCCCCCCACACTGAATTTGGACTTAGCCATGGGGTTTAATATGGCCAGTGAGACAATACAAAATATGTTCATCAGTAGATACTTGAAAGACTTGTGTATTAGGCTTTGACTTCCATTGCTTCTGTTGGAACTTCTGATCCCTCTGTGATTATCCTATTGGATGATGAAAGACATGTGGATCAGTTGCTCTGTAATTCCAGTTGATAGCCATCCAATCACCAGCAATGTGAGTGATGTCCTTGACTACCAGCTGACTTTCTATGCATAAATGAGCCCAGTTGAGTCCAGCCCAAATTGTTTAGTCACAGAAATGTGAGATAAATAAATGGTTGTTATTTTAAGGTATTAATTTTTGATATGGCTTGTTAACAGCAAAATCTAACTGATACACTATTCAAGGGGGTATCATACAACATATGTACTTAGGATTAGATGGAAGAGTTATGTCTGGAGTAGTAATCAAGCGAGACCAACAAAGTGGCATTCCCTGGTCATTGATTCTGGGGAGAAAGAAGTTAAACAAAGGGAAAATATTGTGATTATGACTGAAGATTCATCCTGAACATACTAAGGAATTACTGAATTTACCTGAACATGACTAGCCCAAACATTCTGCATTAGACATAATGGTGGCTCAGAAGGAGATTTTCTTGCATGTCTGAACCTGAGATCAGGGAAATTGGGCTTGCTACACCTATATTTTTGTATTAATGCCTGTTTTGGTTTGCTAAAGCTGCCAAATGCAATATACCAGAAATGGACTGGCTTTTAAAATGGGGGTTTATTAATTTACAAATTTACAGTTCTAAGGCCATTAAAATATCTCAATTAAGGCATCAAGAGGAGGATACCTTCTCTGAAGAAAGGTTGATGGCATCTGGGGTTCTTCTGTCACATGGGAAGGCACATTGCCAGCGTCTGCTGGGCTTCTCCCATCATTAGCTTATGGTTTCCATTGCTTTCTCCAAAATGTCTCTGGGCTTCTGTCTTAGCTTCTCTCTCTCAGCTCCTGTGAATCCTTGTTTGTTTCTTCCAGTGCTTCTCCTTCAAAACATCTGGGAGGTCTTCTCTTAGCTTCTCTGGGGCAAACTCTGGATTTTATCTCTTAGCTTCTCTCCTGGTTCTGGTTTCAATGGCTGTCTCCAAAATGTCTCTGGGTATTTTCTGCCAAAGTATCTTTGAGCTGACTTCAAAATGTTTCTCCCTCCTATTCTCTCATAGAGAATGTCAGTAAACTAAGACCCACCTTGAATGCTTGGGTTCACATCTCCACACCCAAGAGTTCTGCCTACACAAGAGTGGATTAAACGAACATCTTCTTTTATGGGGTACATAACAGATTCAAACCAGCACAGTGACCAAGACTGAACTTGATTTATCTGAATGAGTAAGCCAAAAGCCGTGCATAATACTCATGCACAAATATGAAAGCCAATTGGTTTTTAGTTACCAATTGGTAACTAAGGTGCAGGAAAGGGGCTGCCATAACGTGAGTCTGAGAAACACAAAGAAGCATGGACACCTTTAATTACCTCTTATTATTCCTTTAGCTTTGCTATAATACAGGGTAAAATAGAAAGGAAAAAGATACAATTTTTTATAGACAATATTTATTGATATTACTATTTTAACACATGATTAGATTGAGTGCTTTCTTGACACTGTGCTAAGCCTTTTATGTGTATCAACTCATTTAATTCTCACAACAACCTATGAGGTAAAATATCATTTTCCCCATTTTAAAGGTGAAGAAACTGATACTCAGATATTAAATTTCTTAAATTCACACAATGAATAAAATGGCTGAAATCCAGAACTGTCTGACTTAAAAGGATTTGATTTTACTTTGGTAAATCATTGCTTCTTTTTTTCCTTGCATATTTTTATTGTGAAATATAGCATATATACAGGACAGTGATACCTTTCAAAGTATGATTTAACAAGTAGCTATATAGGTAATTTCAAAAATGTTATGGGTTACAGTTCCACAGCTTCAGTTATTTCCTTGTTGTGAAATATAACATATATATAGAAAGATGATAACTTTCAAAACACTATTTAAAGAGTAGCTATAGAACAAATCTGAAAGAATGTTATGGCTTACACTTCCAACATCTCTGTTATTTCCTTCCAGCTATTCTAATACCCTAGCATCTAAAAATATTTATAAAAAGATTCAGTATTTTTAATCCTTTGTTAAATCCTATCTTGCCTGTTGCTACCCCTTCCTCTCATTTAATCAATTTCTTGATCTTCAGAGATGTCTAGGCAGTGACCACCCTAGCTTGTTCATATTGAAAAGGGGGGTTGACATTATGGGAAACAGGCTACATCTTGTTTATGTTCTTGAAAAGGCTATTGCCTCTGGGTTTTGGGACTTATCTGGCATAGAAATACTTTAGAGGATTTAAGTTTCTGAAAAATAAACAGTGAGTGAAACTTTTATACAGTCTCAGATAGGGTCCTATGTATCTTGAGACTACTGTTGGTTAGGGCTTGGCATACTATGGCCCTTTGGGATATCTAGCTGGAGCTTGCATAAGCGTAACCTCCAGGATAGCCTCTAAACTCTATTTTAAATCTCTTAGCCATGTAACTTTATCTTGTTACTTTTCTTTTCACCCTTTTGGTCAAAAGGGCATTTTAAATCCCTCAATGCCAGGGCTAGGCTCATTCCTGGAGTCATGTCCCATGTAACCAGGGAAATTCACTCCCTGGCAGAAGGTTAATGAATTTATTTGCAGAGTTTGGCTTAGAGACAGAAAGGACACATCTGAGCAACAGAAGAGTTTCTCTGGAGTTACCTCTTATGCATAATTGTAGGTAGGCTTAGCTTCTTTTTTACAGCCATAAGTTTCACAATAGCAAGCCTCAAGATTGAGGGCCTCACTAATTAAATAGGGGGTTCCTACTTTCACCTAGCATATATTCTGTCCAAAATAAACAATCAGTGTCTCACATTATCTTCACTTAACTGTAAACTCATCATCACTCTACATTTTAAACAATTATAATAACACAAAAAAACCTAAAGTTCTTATCAGCCCCTAATTATACATCTCTAGTATTATTGTAGTGCTGGTGAGGTATTCCTATTAAATGTAGTCCATAATATGCAATAGGTAGTTTTTCCCATATACCACTCTGTTGTTAACACTTTGTACCAGTGTCATAACTCAGTATATCATGCAAAAATTTATATTTGTAGCACTATTCTGTGGGATACATGCCTTTAAACAACCACTTTGAATCATGTTCACCTTCAAAGTGGCATGGATACTTATAATCCCATTAACAAAAATCATCACCCCTGCCCATTCTCAAATCTTTAAGTTCACCCTCATTAAAATGTCTGTACATATTAGGTTATCATTACCCCTTCACTAGCTTCTATCTCTAGTTTCCCTATATTCTACATTATAAGACAAGGTTCATCCATGTTTTCATATGTTTCAGGACCTCATTCCTTCTTACTGCTGCACAGTATTCCATTGTACATATATACCACATTTTTTATCCACTCATCTGTTGAAGGACACCTGGATTGTTTTAATCTCTTGGCAATTATGAACAATGAGGCTATGAACATCAGTTTGCAAATATCTGTTCATGTCATTGCTTTCAGATCGTCTGTGAATATACCGAGAAGTGGAATTGTCAGATCATAGGGTAACTCGATATCTAGATTCTGGAGGAACTACCAAATTGTCTTCCACAGCAGCTGCAACATTATACATTCCCACCAGAAATGAATAAGAGTTAAAATTTCTCCACCTCCTCTCCAGCAATTGCAGTTTCCTGTTTGTATAATGCAGCCATTCTTACTGGTGTGAGATGATATCTCACTGTGGTGTTCATTTGCATTTTCCCAGTAGCTAGTGAAGATGAATATTTTTCATGTGTTTTCCAGCCATCTCTATTTCTCTTTGGAAAAATGTCTTTTCATATATTTTGCACATTTTATAATTGAGATGCTTGAACTATTGTCATTGAGTTGTAGGATTTCTTCATATATAATGGGTATCAGATTCTTATTAGGTATATGTTTCCCAAATATTTTCTCCCATTGAGTTGGCTGCCTCCAGCTTTTTGACAAAGTCCTTTCAGATAAAGAAGCTTTTAATTCTGAGGAGTTACTATTTATCTATTTCTTCTTTTTTTTTTTTGGGGGGGTTCTGGGTTGTAGTTTGATAGTTTCAGGTATCCACCACCAGCTACCCCAATTCTTTAGAACCTAAAAAGGGTTGTCTAAAGTGTGCGTAAGAGTGCCCACCAGAGTGACCTCTCGGCTCGTTTTGGAATCTCCCTGCCACTGAAGCTTATTTCATTTCCTTTCACATCCCCCTTTTGGTCAAGAAGATGTTCTCCGTCCCACGATGCCGGGTCTACATTCCTCCCCAGGAGTCATATTCCACGTTGCCAGGGAGATTCACTCCCCTGGGTGTCTGATCCCACGTAGGGGGGAGGGCAGTGAATTCACCTTTCAAGTTGGCTTAGCCAGAGAGAGAGGGCCACATCTGAGCAACAAAGAGGCATTCGGGAGGAGGCTCTTAGGCACAACCATAGGGAGGCCTAGCTTCTCCTTTGCAGCAACCGTCTTCCCAAGGGTAAAACCTATGGTAGAGAGCTCAACCCATCAAACCACCAGTCCCCTATGTCTGTGGTCATGTTAGCAACCATGGAGGTGGGGTAGGCGAATACCCCTGCATTCTCCACAGGCTCCTCAAGGGGGCACTACATCTTTTTTTTTTTTCCTTGTTTTTCTTTTCTTTTTTTTTTTTTTTAACTTTCCCTTCTTTTTTAAATCAACTGTATGAAAAAAAAAGTTAAAAAGAAAACAAACATACAATAAAAGAACATTTCAAAGCGACCATAACAAGGGAGTAAGAAAAAGACAACTAACCTAAGATAACTGCTTAACTTCCAACATGTTCCTACTTTACCCTAAGAAAGTTACATAATATAGCAACATTTCTGTGAACTTGTTCCTACTATATCCATCAGAAATTAACAGACCATAGTCATTTCTGGGCATTCCCAGAACGTTAAATAGCTTATCTGTTCTTCTTGGATTATTGTTCCCCCTTCCTTAATTGCTCTCTACTGCTAGTTCCCCTACATTCTACATTATAAACCATTTGTTTTACATTTTTCAAAGTTCACATTAGTGGTAGCATATAATATTTCTCTTTTTGTGCCTGGCTTATTTCGCTCAGCATTATGTCTTCAAGGTTCATCCATGTTGTCATATGTTTCACGAGATCGTTCCTTCTTACTGCCGCGTAGTATTCCATCGTGTGTATATACCACATTTTATTCATCCACTCATCTTTTGAAGGACATTTGGGTTGTTTCCATCTCTTGGCAATTGTGAATAATGCTGCTATGAACATTGGCGTGCAGATATCTGTTCGTGTCACTGCTTTCCGATCTTCCGGGTATATACCGAGAAGTGCAATCGCTGGATCGAATGGTAGCTCTATATCTAGTTTTCTAAGGAACTGCCAGACTGACTTGCAGAGTGGCTGAACCATTATACAGTCCCACCAACAATGAATAAGAGTTCCAATTTCTCCACATCCCCTCCAGCATTTGTAGTTTCCTGTTTGATTAATGGCAGCCATTCTAACCGGTGTTAGATGGTATCTCATTGTGGTTTTAATTTGCCTCTCTCTAATAGCTAGTGAAACTGAACATTTTTTCATGTGTTTCTTGGCCATTTGTATTTCCTCTTCAGAGAACTGTCTTTTCATATCTTTTGCCCATTTTATAATTGGGCTGTCTGTACTATCGTCATTGAGTTGTAGGATTTCTTTGTATATGCAAGATATAAGTCTTTTGACAGATACATGGTTTCCAAAAATTTTTTCCCATTGAGTTGGCTGCCTCTTTACCTTTTTGAGAAATTCCTTTGAGGTGCAGAAACTTCTAAGCTTGAGGAGTTCCCATTTATCTATTTTCTCTTTTGTTGCTTGTGCTTTGGGTGTAAAGTCTAGGAAGTGGCCGCCTAATACAAGGTCTTGAAGATGTTTTCCTACATTATCTTCTAGGAGTTTTATGGTACTTTCTTTTATATTGAGATCTTTGGTCCATTTTGAGTTAATTTTTGTGTAGGGTGTGAGGTAGGGGTCCTCTTTCATTCTTTTGGATATGGATATCCAACTCTCCCAGCCCCATTTGTTGAAAAGACCATTATGGCTCAGTTCAGTGACTTTGGGGGCCTTATCAAAGATCAGTCGGCCATAGATCTGAGGGTCTATCTCTGAATTCTCAATTCGATTCCATTGATCTATATGTCTATCTTTGTGCCAATACCATGCTGTTTTGGCAACTGCGGCTTTATAATAAGCTTCAAAGTCAGGGAGTGTAAGTCCTCCCACTTCGTTTTTCTTTTTTAGAGTGTCTTTAGCAATTCGAGGCATCTTCCGTTTCCAAATAAATTAGATAACTAGCTTTTCCAAGTCTGCAAAGTAGGTTGTTGGAATTTTGATTGGGATTGCATTGAATCTGTAGATGAGTTTGGGTAGAATTGACATCTTAATGACATTTAGCCTTCCTATCCATGAACATGGAATATTTTTCCATCTTTTAAGGTCCCCTTCTATTTCTTTTAGTAGAGTTATGTAGTTTTCTTTGTATAGGTCTTTTACATCTTTGGTTAAGTTTATTCCTAGGTACTTGATTTTTTTAGTTGCTATTGAAAATGGTATCTTTTTCTTGAGTGTCTCTTCAGTTTGTTCATTTCTAGCATATAGAAACATTACTGACTTATGTGCATTAACCTTGTATCCCGCTACTTTGCTAAATTTGTTTATTAGCTCTAGTAGCTGTATCGTCGATTTCTCAGGGTTTTCTAGATATAAGATCATATCATCTGCAAACAATGACAGTTTTACTTCTTCTTTTCCAATTTGGATGCCTTTTATTTCTTTGTCTTGCCGGATTGCCCTGGCTAGCACTTCCAGCACAATGTTGAATAACAGTGGTGACAGCGGGCGTCCTTGTCTTGTCCCTGATCTTAGAGGGAAGTCTTTCAGTCTCTCACCATTGAGTACTATGCTGGCTGTGGGTTTTTCATATATGCTCTTTATCATGTTGAGGAAGTTTCCTTCAATTCCTACCTTTTGAAGTGTTTTTATCAAAAAGGGATGTTGGATTTTGTCAAATGCTTTTTCAGCATCTATTGAGATGATCAATTGATTTTTCCCTTTTGACTTGTTAATGTGTTGTAATACATTGATTGATTTTCTTATGTTGAACCATCCTTGCATGCCTGGAATAAACCCCACTTGGTCATGGTGTATGATTTTTTTAATGTGTCTTTGGATTCGATTTGCAAGTATTTTGTTGAGGATTTTTGCATCTATATTCATTAGGGAGATTGGCCAGTAGTTTTCCTTTTTTGTAGCATCTTTGCCTGGTTTTGGTATTAGATTGATGTTAGCTTCATAAAATGAGTTAGGTAGTGTTCCATTTTCTTCAATGTTTTGAAAGAGTTTGAGTAAGATTGGTGTCAGTTCTTTCTGGAAAGTTTGGTAGAATTCCCCTGTGAAGCCATCTGGCCCTGGGCATTTATTTGTGGGAAGATTTTTGATGACTGACTGGATCTCTTTGCTTGTGATGGGTTGATTGAGGTC
The DNA here is from genome assembly GCF_015220235.1 of Choloepus didactylus. Classification (NCBI taxonomy): domain Eukaryota; kingdom Metazoa; phylum Chordata; class Mammalia; order Pilosa; family Megalonychidae; genus Choloepus; species Choloepus didactylus. The sequence goes on along the minus strand of NC_051334.1, from coordinate 149,026,586 downwards.
TTCTATTTCTTCTCTGGTCAGTCTAGGTTGTTCATATGTTTCCAGGAAATTGTCCATTTCTTCTACATTGTCCAGTTTGTTGCCATACAGTTGTTCATAATATCCTCTTATAATTTTTTAAATTTCTTCAGGATCTGCAGTTATGTCACCTTTTTCATTCATTATTTTGTTTATATGGGTCTTCTCTCTTTTTGATTTTGTCAGTCTAGCTAGGGGCTTGTCAATCCTGTTGATCTTCTCAAAGAACCAACTTTTGGTGATATTTATCCTCTCTATTGTTGTTTTGTTCTCTATGTCATTTATTTCTGCTTTAATCCTTGTTATTTCTTTTCTTGTACTTGGTTTAGGGTTGGTTTGCTGTTCATTTTCTAGCTTCTTCAGTTGATCCATTAGTTCTTTGATTTTGGCTCTTTCTTCCTTTTTAATATATGCGTTTAGTGCTATAAATTTCCCCCTTAGCACTGCTTTTGCTGCATCCCATAGGTTTTGGTATGTTGTGTTCTCATTTTCATTCGTCTCTATACATTTAGCAATTTCTCTTGCTATTTCTTCTTTAACCCACTGATTGTTTAGGAGTGTGTTGTTTAACCTCCAGGTATTTGTGAATTTTCTAAGTCTCTGATGGTTATTGACTTCTAATTGTATTCCATTGTGGTCAGAGAATGTGCTTTGAATAATTTCAATCTTTTTAAATTTATTGAGGCTTGTTTTATGTCCCAGCATATGATCTATTCTGGACAAAGTTCCATGAGCACTAGAAAAGTATGTGTATCCTGGTGATTTGGGATGTAATGTCCTGTATATGTCTGTTAAATCTAATTCATTTATCAGATTGTTTAGGTTTTCAATTTCCTTATTGGTCTTCTGTCTGGTTGATCTATCTATAGGAGAGAGTGATGTGTTGAAGTCTCCCACAATTATTGTGGAAACATCAATTGCTTCCTTTAGTTTTGCCAGTGTTTCTCTCATGTATTTTGTGGCACCTTGATTGGGTGCATAGACATTTACGATTGTTATTTCTTCTTGCTGAATTGCCCCTTTTATTAGTATGTAGTGGCCTTCTTTGTCTCTCAAAACATCCCTGCATTTGAAGTCTATTTTATCTGAGATTAATATTGCTACACCTGCTTTCTTTTGGCTGTAGCTTGCATGAAATATTTTTTCCCATCCTTTCACTTTCAGTTTCTTTGTGTCCCTGTGTCTAAGATGAGTCTCTTGTATGCAACATATTGATGGTTCATTTTTTTTGATCCATTCTGCGAATCTATATCTTTTAATTGGGGAGTTTAATCCATTTACATTCAACGTTATAACCGTGAAGGCATTTCTTGAATTGGCCATCTTATCCTTTGGTTTATGTTTGCCATATTTTTCCCTCTCTCTATTAATATCCTTTATTGTACCCATACCGAATCTCTTTAGTACTGAACCTTTCTCCAAGTCTCTCTGTCCTGTCTTTGTTTCTCTGTCTGTAGGGCTCCCTTGAGTATCTCCAGTAGGGCAGGTCTCTTGTTAGCAAATTCTCTCAGCATTTGTTTGTCTGTGAAAAATTTAAGCTCTCCCTCAAATTTGAAGGAGAGCTTTGCTGGATAAAGTATTCTTGTCTGGAAATTTTTCTCACTCAGAATTTTAAATATATCGTGCCACTGCCTTCTCGCCTCCATGGTGGCTGCTGAGTAGTCACTACTTAGTCTTATGCTGTTTCCTTTGTATGTGGTGAATTGCTTTTCTCTTGCTGCTTTCAGAACTTGCTCCTTCTCTTCTGTGTTTGACAGTGTGATCAGTATATGTCTCGGAGTGGGTTTATTTGGATTTATTCTATTTGGAGTTCGCTGAGCATTTATGATTTGTGTATTTATGTTGTTTAGAAGATTTGGGAAGTTTTCCCCAACAATTTCTTTGAATACTCTTCCTAGACCTTTACCCTTTTCTTCCCCTTCTGGGACACCAATGAGTCTTGTATTTGGACGTTTCATATCATCTATCATATCCCTGAGGTCCATTTCAAGTTTTTCAATTTTTTTCCCCCATTCTTTCTTTTATGCTTTCATTTTCCATTCTGTCATCTTCCAGGTCACTGATTCGTTGTTCAACTTCCTCTAGTCTTGTACTATGAGTGTCCAGAATCTTTTTAATTTGGTCAACAGTTTCTTTAATTTCCATAAGATCATCCATTTTTTTATTTAGTCTTGCAATGTCTTCTTTATGCTCTTCTAGAGTCTTCTTGATTTCCTTTATATCCCTTACTATGGTCTCATTGTTCATCTTTAGTTCTTTGAGTAACTGCTCTAGGTGCTGTGTCTCTTCTGGTCTTTTGATTTGGGTGCTTGGGCTTGGGTTATCCATATCGTCTTGTTTTTTCATATGCTTTATAATTTTCTGTTGTTTTTGGCCTCTTGGCATTTGCTGAACTTGATAGGGTTCTTTTAGGGTTTGTAGACCAATTGAAGTCCTTATCTCTAATTTATCAGATCTACAGCTTCGTGGAGTACACTTTCTCTAACTAACCAGCAGGTGGCGTCCACGAGCCACCTGTTCTCCACAAGCCAGTTCTCCCCTGCTTAGCCTTTTTGGTGAGTGGGGGAGTGAGTCTTGTGGGGCCCAATTGGTGTACCAAGCTTGCGTGTGTAGTTGGTGTTGCCTGCCCTGTATGTGGGGCGTGTTTCTGGGCAGTCGGGGAGGGGGGGTGGTCCTAACAATCAAATCTCCCTGGTGATCCTAGAGTTTTTAAGCTGCTGCAATAGTCTAATCCTTCAGTTCAGTCCTGCCACAGTTTGTCTCTGCCACTGACCCACAAGTCCTTGGTATTGGCGTATGGCTCCTGAGACTTGCAAGTGGGCCCCTCTTCCAGGCTGTGCACCCCGGGTCCTCTGTTGAGGGATGACTGTGCTATGTCACAGGTGAGTGCCGTCCCCCCAGGGCAGTTCTGGGCTGCTGGGCTGTGTAGGGAGGCTCCCAGTCTGCTGAAATGATGGCTGAATGGGGCTTTGTTAATTCACACTGCTCCACCTTCCCAACTCTGGGACAATCAGCTGAGGTTGCAGGGAAGGCTAATGTCCACGCCCAGTTTTGTGGTGTGTGCCTGTTATTTGAAGCACTTCCGTCACACTGGGTTGTCTGGGGCAGCTCTGGGCTATGGGGCTGGTGATGGGCAGGAGTGTTTCCTGTCCACCAGTATGGTGGCTGTGAGTGGACACCCCCCTTTTCTTGGGAAGTTATGGTGTTTAGTGAGTTTTCTCAGCCACTGGATTATTGCCTTTTGTCTCAGAGCTCTCTTAGTTCTGCTCTTGACTTGACGTGCCCAAATTGAAAGTCCATCTATTTCTTCTTTTGCTGCTTGTGCTTTGGGTGTAATGTCTAAGAAGCTACCTCGTATCACTAGGTCTTGAAGATGTTTCCCTTATTATCTTCTAGGAGTTTTATGGTACTACCTTGTATTGAGGTCTTTGATCCACATTGAGTTAATTTTTGTATGGTGTGTGAGGTAGGGTACCACTTTAATTCTGTTGGATATGGATATCCAGTTCTCCCAGCCCCATTTGTTAAAGAGACTGTTCTGTCCCAGTTCAGTGGATTTGGGGGCCTTATCAAAATTCAGTCAACTATAGATCTGGGGGTCTATTTCTGAACTCTATTCAATTTCATTGATCAATATATCCATCTTTTGGCCAGTGCCATGCTGTTTTGACTGCTGTTGTTTTATAGTAGGCTCTAAAGTCAGGAAGTGTAAGTCCTCCCACTTCATTCTTCTGTTTTAGAATGTTTTTGGCAATTTGAGGCCCGTTTCCCTTCCACATAAATTTGATAACTAGCTTTTCCAAGTCTGCAAAGTAGGTTGTTGGAATTTCCATTGGAATTGCATTTTATCTGTAGGTCAGTTTGGGTAGAATTGATGTCTTAATGAGATTTAACCTTCCTATCCATGAACGTAGAATATCTTTCCACCTATTGAGATCTTCTTTGATATCTTTTAGTAAAGTTTGTAATTTTCAATGTAGAGGTCTTTTATGTCCTTGATTAAGTTTATTCCTAGGTATTTGATTTTTTTTAGTTGTAATGGTGAATGAAATTTTTTTTTTCTTGAGTCTCTCTTCAGTTAGGTCATTTTTAGTGTACAGTAACATTACTGACTTTTGTGCATTAATCTTCTATCTCACCACTGTTGAATTTATTAGCTCAAGTAACTGTTCATCAATTTCTCAGTGTTTTCCAAATATATGATCATATCATCTGCAAATAATGACATTTTTACTACTTCATTTCCACTTTGAATGCACTATATTTCTTTGGCCAGATTGCTTTGGCTATAACTTCTGGCACAATGCTGAATAATAGCGGTGACAGTGGTCATCCTGGTCTTATTCTCAATCTTAGGGGAAGGTTTTCAGTCTCTCACCATTGAGAACTATTCTGGCTGTGGGTTTTTCATATATGCCCCTTATCATATTGTTGAAATTTCCTCTAATTCCTACCTTTTGAAATGTTTTTATCAAAAAAAGGATACTGAATTTTGTCAAATGCTTTTTCAACATCTACTGAGATGATCATTATATTTTTCCTTTCAATTAGTTAATGTGTTGTATTATAATGATTGACTTTTTTATGTTGAACCACTCTTACATGCCTGGAATGAACTCTATTCTGGTTTTGATATTGGAGAGATGTTAGTGTCTTTTTTAAGTCCAATTTTGTTGATATATAGTCACATATCATACAATCATCCATGGTGTACAATCAGTTGCCCACAGTACAATTATATAGTTGTGCATTCATCACCAGAATCAATTTTTGAACATTTTCATTACCATACACAAAAAAGAATAAAATTAAAAGTTAAAGTAAAAAGGAATACCCAAAACACCCATACCCTCATCCATCCTTATTGCTCATTTACTTTTGTCCTCATTTTTCTATTCACCTCTCCATATACTGTATACAGGGAGTAGTAGCCACAAGATTTCAAAATCACATGAAATCACATTTTCACAGTGTAAGCTATATAGTTATATAATCATCTTCAAGAATAAAGGCTACTGGGGTGCAGTTCAACAGTTTCAGCTATTTCCTTCTAGCTATTCCAATACACTAAAAACTAAAAAAGGGTAGCCACATAATGCATATGAATTACCTTCAGAATGACCTCTCAACTCTATTTGAGGTCTCTCAGCCACTGAAACTTTATTTTGTTTCATTTCTCTTCCCCTTTTTCGTCAAGAAGTCTTTCTCAATCCCGTGATGCCAGGGCCAAGCTCACCCTGTGAGTCATGTCCCATGTTTCCAGGGAGATTTACACCCCTGGGAGTCATGTCCTATATAGGGGGGAAGGCAATGAGTTTACTTGCAGAGTTGGCTTAGAGAGATGCCACATCTTAGCAACAAAAGAGATTCTCTGGGAGTGACTCTTAGGCATGATTTTAAGTAGGATTGGCCTCTCCTTTTCAGTAACAAACTTCATAAGGGCAAGTCCCAAGATTAAGGGCTTGGCCTTCTAAATTGGTAACCCCAAATGCTAGTGAGAATATCATTAATTCCCCAGGTGGGGAAATTTAATATTTCCACATTTTCTCCTGGTTCCTCAAGGGGACTTTGCAAATTCATTTTTTATTCTCTACCCAAATTACTCTGGGATGTATTTGGGCTTCAAACTAACCTGTAGAAACCAACTAGTTTTCACTCCCTATTCAACATTCCATTTAATTATATTTGAATAAACTGACCACACAAGTTAAATTATATAGTGTGTTACCAAAAATATAGATTTTTGCAAATAATAAGCTTCTCTTCCTTTGGTCTCACACAGAAGTTGAAGTTTTAAAAACAGCATCACTATCCTTTAACTTTTAGTCTGATTTATGTTAGCCTAACCAAGTCCATTTCATTCATATCTCTAATTGAAGTCTGATCTCTTTTTTCAGACTCTTTAACATTTGCTATATGGAATAATGCTGACATTCAGAGTTGATGGACTCTGGCTCTGATTCTCAGGTGTCATACAGATACCCAAAGTTCCAGGGACTGACTAGGCTATGCAAAAAGAGCTCAGCACTTCGGAATTTAGAAATAACCATTACAACCCAGGAATAGATGTAACTGCTGTAAGAGTTACAATCTAGGAACCTTTACAATAAGACTTCCCCTGATAACCTGTGCTCTCAGACTCAATTCTCTGGGTTTGCACATTATAGTTAGTCCATATTAGTGAGGCATTATAATATTCTAGTTTACATATCTGGTTTATTTCACCTAACATACTGTCCTCAGTGTCCATTTGCCTCATAACTTCACTCCTTTTAGCAGCTCAATATTCCATTTTATGTATACACCACAGATTGTCATTCCATTCATCAGTTGATGTACCCTTAGGCCACCTCCATCCACTGCAAATCATGAATACTGACACCATAAATCCCACTATGCAAATGTCCATTCATGTCCCTCTCTTCAGTTCTTCCAAATATATACCCAATAACTGTGTTGCAGGAGCATATGGAATCCCCATGCTTAGCTCCCTTTGGAACCACCAGACTGCCCTCCAGATGGCCTGAACCATTCTACTTCCCCACCAATAGTGATTATGTGCATCCTTTTCTCCAAATTTTCTCCATCACTTTTATCCCTGTGTTTATTTTTCAGACAGTTTTATTCACACACCACACATTCCATCCTAAGTAAATAACACATTGTTTCCTGTATAATCACATAGTTATGCATTCACCACCACTATCTATATAAGGACATGTCTATTTCTTCCACAAAGAAAGAGCAAGAAGAAAAAAATGTAAAAAGAAAAGAGAAAAAGAAAGAAAAAATGACAACCAAAAAAGAAAAAAATAAAATAAAAAATAAAAAATAAAATACAATAAAAAGTCAGACAACACCAATGCCAAGAATCCCATACCCCTCCCTTATATCCCCCTCTTATAGACACTTAACTTTGGTATATTGCCTTTGTTACAATTAATGGAAGCATATTACAATGTTAATGTTAACTGTAGACCCTAGTTTTCATTGATTGTATTTTTCCCCATTACCACTTCATTTTTAACACCTTGCAAAGTTGACATTCATTTTTTCTCCTTCATGTAAAAATATATTTGTACATTTAATCACAATCATTGTCCACTCTAGGCTTCACTAAGTTATAATGTCCCAGTCTTTATCTTCTATCTTTCATTTTCATGTTCTATGTGCCCCTAACCTTCCTTCTTCAACCGTACTCACAATCATCTTTGTTCAGTGTACTTACATTATTGTGCTACCATCACCCAATATTGTGTTCCAAGCCTCCCTCTCTTGTCTTTTCCTGTCTGTAGTGCTCCTTATAGTATTTCCTGTAGAGCAGGTATGCTGTTCACAAACTCTCTCAGTGTCTGTTTATCTGAGAATACTTTAAACTCTCCCTCATTTTTGAAGGACAATTTTCCTGGATATAGTATTCTTGGTTGGCAGGTTTTCTCTTTCAGTATCTTAAATATAGTATACCACTGCCTTCTCACCTCCATTATTTCTACTGAGAAATCCACACATAGTCATATCAAACTTCCCCTGTACATGATAGATCACTTTTCTCTTGCTGCTTTTAGAATTCTGTCTTTGTCTTTTAGATTTGATGATCTGATTATTAAGTGTCTTGGAGTAGGTTTATTTGTATCTGTTCTGTTTGGGGTATGCCATGCTTCTTGGATCTGTAATTCTGTCTTTCATAAGAGCTGGGGAGTTTTCAGTGATTATTTCCTCCACTATTCTTTCTGACCCTTTGCCCTTATCTTCTCTTTCTGATACACCCATGACATGTATAGTCATGCACTTCATGTTGTCATCCAATTCCCTGAGACTGGGTTCATATTTTTCCATTCTTTTCCCTATCTGTTCTTTTGTGTGTAGGGTTTCAGATGTCCTGTCCTCCAGTTCATGATTCCTTTCTTCTGCCTCTTCAAATCTACTGCTGTATACCTCCATTGTATTTTTCATCTCCTCTGTTTTGTCTTTCATCCCCATATGTTCTGCCATTTGTTTTCTCAAGCTTACAAATTCTTCTTTATGGTCACCCTGTGTCTTTTTCTATTCTTTATTTCTCTTGCCACATTTTCCTTAAGAACATTGATTTTATTTAGAAAAATTGCTTGACCATCTTTAATTAGATATTTCAAGTCCTGTATTTCATTTGAAGTGTATTTTTGTTCCTTTGATGGCCATATCTTCATTTTTCATAATGTGACTCATAATTTTTTGCTGTCAAGGTATCTTGTTTCCTTGATTAACTCAGATTTCCCAGATCTGATGGGCCCAGGTCTCCAGAGGAGGGTGTAATCAGTATCAAGTTTCCCTGAGGATGACACCCAGCAGGTTGTCAGAATTTCCTGAGGCTTCTTTACTCTGTGCTTTTCCTATCCTGCCCTGCAGGTGGTGCTTGTCAACCCACATCTCCCCACTCATATAATGAATGTTGCCTTTAATTCTCAGCAGATCATGGCCAGTCAAGGGCCAAGGGTGTCAGGAACCAAGCTTAAGTTGTTTCTGTTTCTGTTTCTGTTTCTTTTTTTTTCCTACAAGGCCTGGGGTCTGAATTCTCTGATGGAGGGAAGCCTCTTGGGTTTGGACCTGCCCCACCACTTTCTTAAGTAAGATAGGCATTTTAGGGAAGTATCTCCTACACTTGACTTCTTTCTTTGTCTCTCTAACCACCTTAACTCCACCCTTGCCTGTGTCAGGTCTGACAATTGAAAATGCCAGAGACTTTCTGTAATGAGCTACTTAAATGAGAGAATAAAAAAGAAAAAAAAATCATTTTTTCTACCAAGACCTCCAGTTTCTCCAGTTGACTGGAGATTGCACCCAGTTTTATGTGCCCCTTTTCTTGGGAAAAGCCCTTTTCCAATATTTTGAACTCAGTCATTTGCAAAAGCTTCTGTTTTCATTGATTATTATTATTATTTCAGTCCCACCTCCTCTCTTCCTGGAGAGACCTCACTGTTCCTTTCCTGTTGGCTCTGTGTTTATCTGTGCACATAGCTTGTATTCAGTAGTCCAAATTTGTTAATTAATCCACAAATGGAGCTTGGTTCAGTTCATTTCCCTTGCTCCTGGTAGACTTCTCCTTTCTTCTACATGGAAGTGTTCAAACTCAACCTGCTGCGCCAGTGGGCCCAGGGTGCCAGCTCTGCAGTTTGGGGAGCGTAACTTACAGATCTCTGCTGTGATCTTGGCCATCCCACCCATTCCAGCCTGGTGTACAGTGTGTGTCTGGTCACAGATGTTCCCCAACAGTTGTTGCAGACTATGTACTAGTTGTTCCTGGCTATTTAATAGCTTCTCTGGAGGCCTAACTAAATTCTGCTCCACCCTATGCTGCCATATTGCCACACCCATCTCCCTCAATTTTTAAGGAGAGCTTTGCTGTATAAAGGATTCTTGACTGGCAATTTTTCTCTTTCAAATTTTAAATATGTCAAACCATTGCCTTCTCACCTCCATGGTACCCACTCAGTAGTCAGTACTTAGTCTCATGTGGTTTCCCTTGTATGTGTTGAATCGTTTCTCTCTTGCTGCTTTCAGAAGATTCTCCTCTTCAGTATTTGAAAATCTGATTAGTATATTTCTCCGAGTGTGTTTATTTGGTTTTATTGTTTTTGGAGTTTATTTGGCATCATCAATTTGCATATTTATGCCATTTAGAAGGGTTGTGAAGTTTTCCCCCAATATGTCTTCAACTACTCTTCCTAGACTTTTACTCTTCTCTTCTCCTTCTGGGACATCAATTATTCTTATATTTGTGCACTTCATGTTGTCTGTCATTTACCTTAGATCCATTTCAAATGTTTCTATTTTTTCACCTTTGTTCTGTGCATTCAATTGCCCTGTCATCTAGTTCACATTTTCTTTCTTTTGCCTCTTTAAATCTGCCATTCTGTGTTCCTAATATATTTTTAATTTGATCAACAGTATATTTTATTTCCATAAGATCTGCTATTTTTCATTTACTCTTCAAATTCTTTTTTATGCTCTTCTAGAATCTTCTTGATGACCGTTGTGTCCTTAGCCAACTCATTGTGGTTGTTTTGGAGATTTGTGTGCACTTCTTTGATTAATTGCTCCAAGTTCTGTCTCCTCCAGATTTTTAAGTTGGTCATTTGGCTTGTACATATCTTCTTTTTTCTTCATGTTCTTTATGATTTTCTGTTGGCTGGAGCTGAGAACAAGGTGGTTTCCTGAATGCATGTATATGTTGGAGCAATCACCCCAGCATTTGGAGAAAGCAAGGCTGCTGTGTAAGCCTTTGCAAAGCATGGGACTGCTGCTCTCTCAGGCCCAGAGGATAAAACATCATTTATAAAGGACTCTCAGACTTTGAAATCTAATGAAGTTTTCCCTGTGGGCTTTAGGAATTGTTTTGGTCCCATGACCCCTGTTTTCCTTTCATTTTCTCCCTATGGCAATGAGAAGGTTTATCCTATGACTGTCCCTGCTTTGTATATTGGAAGCTGACAACTTGTTCTAAGTTTCACAGCTAGAGGGGAATCCTGCCATTGGACAAACCACACCTGTAATTGATTTTGATAAGACTTCATACCTATCTATTGTTATGGAAATGATTTAAGCTTTTGTGATATTGTGATGAAATTAATGTATTTTTGCATTTGGAAAGAACATGTCTTTTTGAGGTCCAGTGGGTGGAATGTGCTGGTTTGACTTTATTATCTGCCCCACAAAAGCCATGTTTTTTAACATAATCTTGTAGGGTAAGACTAATTAGTCTTTTGATTTGGGTGGGACATTTGATTAGGTTGTTTCCATGGAGATGTGACCTAACCAATTGTGGGAGACACCTTTTGATTAGATCATTTCCATGGAGATGTGACCCCATTCATCCAGTGATTCATCCACTGGAGTCCTTTAAGAGCACTCATGGAGAGGAGAAGCTCAGAGAAACTGAGGGAGACATTTTGGAGAGAAGCTAAGATATGTAATCCAGAGTTTGCTCCTTGGAGAAGCAAAGAGCTGACACAAACCCAGATGCTTGCAGACACTTGAAGATGAAGACAAAAGACATTTGGAGATGCTAAGCTAAGAGATGAAGCCCAGAGTTTGCCCCAAGGAAGCTAAGAGAGGACCCACAGACACTTAGATTGAAACACTCTGGTAGAACATACAAAGATGCACAGGAGCTGAGAAGGAGAAGCTAAGAGAGACAGAAGCCAAGAGACATTTTGGAGAAAGCCACTTGAAACCAGAACCTGGGAGCAAAGTACCAGCACATGCTGGCCACATGCCTTTCTAGCTAACAGAGGGGTTCCAGACCTCATCAGTATTTCCTCAGTGAAGTTATCCTCTTGTTGATACCTTAGTTTGAACACTTCTATGGCCTTAGATCTGTAAACTTATAACCTAATAAATCCTGTTTATAAAAGCCAATCCATTTCTTGTACTTTGCATAAAGGAAGCATTACCAAACTGGAAAAATCATTAGTTTTAAAAATTAAATATTTTCAGAAAAAGAGATTCTTGTCTGAAATAACTTCATATCATAGTTATCACATCTCTCAGTCACCACCCCTGAGTTCCAGCTGAGGCCATGGAAGATAGATGGCTCCTTTCATTCTATCCATTCTTTCTTAGGGTATCTCTCAGCATGACGCAAAGCTTTGACAGAGATGTTAGACTGAATGCTATGCCAACATTCTTGCAACCTGTGCTGGAGGTCAATATGATTTTGCTTTGCTGCACTGACAGCTTTGGCTATTAAGTCACTGGTGTCCCAACTGCTGACAGACTTGCATTCATACTTGAATGCCAAACAATATACATACATCCACCCAATAAATTGGCTACACTTGACCCCAAGATTTTGCCACCAAAGTATAGTGAGTTTGTTAGGAAACATCTCACTTGGAGGCAAGAGCCAAAATGATTAGCCTGAAGGCTGAAAATGATAAGAAAACAATCTTTTGATAAAGAGATTGTGTATGTGGAAACACCTAGCTAGCAAGTACATGTCAAACATTTGTTTTCTTCCATTTTATTTCCATTTTCAAATGAATGAATATGACATAGAAAAAATAAGAGTAACTTTTACTATGACAAACAGCTATTTTGAAGATTTTCAGTCAACAATTAATTTAGTTTCTAAGTTCTTTCAATTAAATCTTCTCTATAATTTTCTGAAATATTTGGTTAGGCTAGCAACCATGTTAATCCTCAAAAAACCACTTTAGATAGCTTTACAGTACATTTTTCTCTTTTAATACTAGGCAATATTTTTGGTTCTGTAGGAGATCCTGCATCATTTTAGAACATAACTTCTGAAATCTGAGATTTCATTTTAACTCCAAACATCCAAGTCATTGGTTCCTCATTGCTAAGGAAACCATTGCATATAAATCACCAGTAAATATCGTAGATTGTAGTTAGGCTCTTGTTTGGTGGGGAAAAATGCCTCTTTCCTTTGAGATTAGAAAATTACTTTTGATTGGAAAGAACAAGTCATGTGGGTTTAGGCTATTGCTTTAGAAAGACACACCTGCAGGACTCTTTCTTTGCTTTCTGTTTAAACCATGGAGGAATAGGCAGGGGGCATGAGGGTACTTTTTAGAAAGAACTGGCAGACAAGTGTATTTCTCCTTTTCTGCAGAGATCCCACTCCTAACAATGAAAGACAGAGATCCTTCACCAGGTCTTTCAAATTGATCCCTTACTTTCTTTTCCACCTCTATCACTTTGATCTGGCCCTCATCATATTGAACTGAGACCTTTACAATAATCTACAAATAGGCCTCACTTTTTCTCTTTTTCCTGTATTTTATCCTCCAAATTATGTGTCAGGTTAATTTTTGAGCCAGACTACTTGTGTTCAAATCCCAGCTCTACCACTTACAAGCTGTGTGTACTTTGAACAACTTAACACTTCCATGTCTCAGTTTCCTCCTTTGTAAGACAGAGAAAAAAGCATCTATTTCCTAAGGTTTTTGTGATGAATAAAAAGTTAATTCATGTAAATCACTTATCACAGTGACTAACATATAATAAGAATTCAATAAATGCTAGCTCTTGCTAATTTCCCTAAAACATCACTTTTCATACCACTATTCACATTTCCCACTTCAAATGCTTCAATGATCCTTTACCAAACTCCTTCATCTGACATTCAGAGCTTCAGCAACATGTGGTCCATTCCCACAATTCTAAATGCATCTTTCACAGTTGCCCTGGAAGATTGTATTGTACGGTAGCAAGAATACTGGCTTGGGATTAATTCATGCCTGAGTGTGAATTTCAAATCAATTACTGCAGAATATTACACTACTTGATCTTCAGTCTTCTCTTCTATAAAATGCAGGTAATATATGCCCATCTCATGGGGGTTCTTTAGAGAATTAAACAAGATAAACTTTATAGAATCACCCAACATAAACCTTGCACTGAAGTAGGTTCTTAACAAACATTATTTCCTTCCCCAATTCACTCATATTCTCTTCAGTCATACTGACTTATTCATTATTCCCCAAATATGTGTGAATTCCCACCTTTTTATCTTCATTCAAGCTTCCTCCAACTTGGTGGGCAGGCTTTGAAAGGTGGGGTAAGATATACTACCCCTGGCCTAAAATTCATGCCTGTGGTCTGCTATGAGAACTTTCCCATGGATCACCACTATGTTTTGTGCCAAGTTACCCTACCATCCAAGACACAGCTGATAAGGCATTACCCAAACCCAGTCATCCAACTAAGTCCATTATCTGTGGGTGGTCAAGCATAGGAGCTCTCCTAAAGGGTGTGCTCTAAACTTGATAGTGACTGGCTAGACCATTTAGATCCTCTCTGTTGTGGCATATGTATGAAAATCACATAAAGAGTGTCAGCAAATGGTAGAGTGGGCCAGAGCCTAGGGACACACAAGGATATTATAATTAGAAGCCATAAATAAGCAGAAACCATAAGGTAGAGATAATTGGTAGAGAGATTGACTATCAAGTCATTTTTAAGAGAGTAGGAACATATAATGATGCAGGTAGAGAGAGAAAAGCAGAATCGAGGTGAATATCATTCAAGATGTGAAGTTATTATCAGACTTCAAAGTAACAGAAGCCTACTATCTGGTTACCAAATAGATTTTGTTTGCAAGGCAATAAAACATTTGTTTGGGGTCTTAAAATTGCAATTCAGGGAGCACAGTTTCAGATAGTAACCCAAATCCTTTCCCACCTTGACATTTCCAGGCAAAGTGTTTTTTTAAACTCCATTTTATTGAGATATTTTCATGTACCATACAATCATCCAAAATGTACAATCAATTGTTCACAGAACCATCATATAGCTGTGCATTCATCACCACAATTTCTGAATATTTTCATTACTCCAAAAAAAGAAAAATTAAAGTAAAAAAGAGCACCCAAAATATCCCATCTCCCATTCCCCCTATTATTCATTTATTTTAGTCCCCATTTTTCTACTCATCTGTCCATACATAGATAAAGGGAGTGTAAACCACAAGGTTTTCATAATCACACAGGCACATCATGTAAACTATATAATTATGCAATTATCTTCAAGAATCAAGGCTACTGGGTTGCAGTTCAACAGTTTCAGGTATTTCCTTCTATCTACTCCAAAACTCTAAAAATTAAAAGGGGATATCTATATAATACATAAGAGTATCCTTCAGAATGACCTCTCAACTCCATTTGAAATCTCTCAGTCACTGAAACTATTTTGTTTCGTTTCTCTTCCCCCTTTTGGTCATGAAGGCTTTCTCAATCCCATGATGGTAAGACCAGGGTGATCCCTGGGAGTCATGTCCCACATTGACAGGGAGATTTACAACCCTGGGAGTCATGTTCCATGTAGTGGGGAAGGCAGTGAGTTTACCTGCAGAATTGGCTTAGAGAGAGAAGCCATCTGAGCAGCAAAAGAGGTTCTCTGGGGGTGACTCTTAGGCACAATTAGAAGAGGTTTAGCCTCTCTTTTGCAGTAAAAAGCTTCATAAAGGCAAGCCCCAAGATTGAGGGCTTGATCTTCTAAATTGGTAGTCCCCAATGCTTGTGAGAATATTGGTCATTCCCCAGGTGGTGAGGTTTATTATTTCCAAATTTTTACCCAGTCCCTTAAGGGGGATTTGTGAATACATTTTTATTCTCTGCCCAAATTACTCTAGGATGTATTGGGGCTTCACACTAACTTGTTCAAACCAAGCAGATCTCACTCCCTATTAAAAGTTCATGTAATTATGATGTTTGAACAAAGTGACCATACAAGTTAAATTGTATAGTGTGCTACAGAAAATATAGGTTTTCACTAAATAAACCTCTCTTCCTTTGACCTCATGCAGGAGTTGAAGTTTTAAAACACCATCAATATTGTCCTTTACCCTTTAATCTGATTTACTCCAGTCCCAACCAAGTCCATTTTGTTCATATCTCTAATTTAAGTCTGATCACTTTTTCAGGTTCTTTAACAGTTGCTGTATGGGGTAATGTTGACATTCATAGCTGCCAAACTCTGGCTCTGAGTCTCAGGTACCACACATATACCTGAAGTCCCAAGGACTGCCCAGGTTATACACAAAGAGCTCAGCATCTCAGAATTTAGAAATAACCATTATAACACAGGAATAAATATGACTTTTGTAAGGTTTACAATCTAGGAACCTTTACCACAATCCTTCCCCTGATAAACTATGATCTCAGATTCAATTCTTAGAATTTGCACATTTTAGTTAGTCTATATTAGTGAGGCATTATAATTTTTGTCTTTTCATTTCTGGTTTATTTCACTCAACATACTCTCCTCAAGGTCTGTTCACCTAGTTGCATACCTCACTCCTCCATTCCTTCTTGTAGCCCACTTAATATTCCACTGTATGTATACACCACTGTTAGTCATCTGTTCATGTCAGTGTACCCTTAGGCCCCCTCCATCCATTGTGAATCATGAATGCTGCCTGCATAAATACCAGTGTGCAAATATCCATTCATGTTCCTGCTCTCACTTCTTCTAAGTATATAACAAATAATGGGGTTGTAGGACCATATGGCAACCCCATACTTAGCTTCATGTGAAACCACCACACTGCACTCCAGATGGGCTATGCCATTCTACTTCCCCTCCAAAAGTGAATGCATCCCTCTATCCACATTTTCTCTAGAACTTGTACCCCTGTGATTATTTTTAGAATTTTATTCACACAGCATATATTCTCTCTTAAGTAAACAACCAATGGTTCCCAGTATAATCACATAGTTATATGCATTCACCACCACAATCAATATGAGATTTCCATTTCTTTTGCAAATAAAGAGGCAGAGTAGAAAAAAGTAAAAAAAAGAAAAAAGATGAATAAAAGATGATGGAAAAAATTTTTAAAATAAAAATACAGTAAGTAGTTCAGACAACAATACACTGCCATGAGTCCCACACCCCTCCTTTATATCCCTCTCTTATAGACATTTAACTTTGGTATAGCGCCTTTGTTAGAATTAATGGAAGCAAATTACAATTTTCCATTGACTATAGACTCTAGGTTACATTGATTTTATTTTTCCACAAAACCATCCCATTTTTGACACCTTGCAAATTTGACATTCATTTGTTCTCCCTCATGTAAAAACATTCTTATATTTGTACATTTAAGCATGATCATTGACCACTTTAGGTTTCACTAAGTTATACAGTCCCAGTCTTTATCTTCTATCTTTTCTTCTTGTGTCATACATGCCCCTAACCTTCCACTTTCAACCATACTCACAGCTATCTCTATTCAGTGTACTTATAGTATTGTGCTAACATCACACAATATTGTGCTATACATTTCTGGAGCTATACAATCAATTCTGTTGAATATTCTATACTCCTTCATCATCAAATGCCCAATCTCTACTGTCTATCTCTTAATAACCAGTGCACCCTTTTAGTTACTCTTAATGCTAATCTTCAATTCTATACCTTTCTCCAAACCTCTCTCACCTGTCTTTCCTATCTGTCTGTAGCACTTCCTTTAGCATTCCTTGTAGAGGTGGTGTTCTAGTTTGCTAATGCTGCCAGACTGCAAAACACCAGAAAAAGATTGGCTTTTATAAAGGGGGGTTATTTGGTTACACAGTTACAGTCTTAAGGCCATGAAGTGTCCAGGGTAATGCAACAACTATTGGGTGCCTTCACTGGAGGATAGCCAATGGCATCTCATAAATTTCTGTTATCTGGGAAGGCAAGTGGCTGGTGTCTGATCCAAGTTCTGGTTTCACAATGGCTTTCTCCCAGGATGTTCCTCTCTAAGCTGCAGCTTCTCTTCAAAATGTCAGTCTCAGTTGCTCTTTGGGTGTTTGTCCTCTCTTGGGGTGTTTGTCTCCTCTTAGCTTCTCCAGAGCAAGAGTCTGCTTTCAATGGCCATCTTCAATCTGTCTGTCATCTGCAGCTCCTCTCTCAGCTCCTGTGTATTCTTCAAAGTGTCCTTCTTGGAGGTAGCAAGCTCACTCCTTCTGTCTGGGCTTATATAGGGCTCCAGTGAATTAATCAAGGCCCATGCTGAATGGGAAGGGCTATGCCTCCATGGAAATTATCTAATCAGAGTTATTACCTACAGTTGGGTGGGTCACATCTCCATGGAAACACTCATTCAAAGACTTACAATCTAATCAACAAGAATAACATCTGTCCCAACAAGATTACATCAAAGAACATGGCATTTTGGGGAACGCAATACATCCAAACCAGCACAGGTGGTCTCCTGTTCACAAACTCTCTGTGTCTATTTATTTGTAAATATTTTAAACTCTCCCTAATTTTTGAAGGACAGTTTTGGCAGATATTGGATTCTTGGCTTGCAGTTTTTCTCTTTCAGTATCTTGAATATATCATACCACTCTCTTCTCCCTTTGATGGTTTCTGCTGAGAGATCTGAATTTAGTCTTATTGAGCTTCCTTTATGTGAGGGATCACTTTTCTCTTGCTGCTTTCAGAATTCTCTTTGTCTTTGACATTTGACAATCTGATTAGTGTCTTGGAGTAGGTCTATTTGGATCAATTCTGTTTGGAGTACACTGTGCTTCTTGGACCTGTAATTTTATGACTTTCATAAGATTTGGGAAATTTTCATTTATTGTTGCCTGTACTATTCCTTCTGCCTCTTTTCTCTTCTCTTCTCCTTCTGGGACACATATAACACCTACATTTGTGCACTTCATGCTGTCATTCAGTTTGCTGACACCCCACCATTCTTTTCCCTATTTGTTCTTTTGTGTGTAGGATTTCAGATATCGTGTCCTGTAGTTTACTAATTCTTTCTTCTGCACCTTCAAGTATGCGGTTGTATGTCTCTATTGTGTTTTTCATCTCTTGTATTGTGCCTTTCATTCTCATAAGTTCTGCCATTTGTTTTTCAAACTTTTGAGTTCTTCCTAATATTTGTCCAATATCTTCTTTATATCCTTCATCTCTTTTGCCATATCTTCCCTCAACTTGTTGATTTGATTTTTGAATTGATTGAGCATGTTTGAACATCTTTAATTAGTTGTTTCAACTTGTTAATCTCAGTTGAGGTATTAGTTTGTTCCTTTGACTGGGCCATACTATCATGTTTGCTGGTGTGACTCATGTTTTTTTTTTTTTTTTTTTTTGCTTTCTGGCATATGATTTTCTTTATTAATATATTCTGGAGGTTGTTTTCTCTCTTTTGCCTAGAGTTTACTGGCTGGATGTCTTTGATCGCTATCTCTTCTTTGTTTTTCTCACTGGCCAGTTGTCAGATTGGCTCTGCCCCAGTCTTACCCCTCAAAAATCTGGTGCCCATGGTGGCCTGCCACAGGGATGGGTGGTAGGCACTGGGAACCACAGCAAGTTCACTGTGTGTGGTAAAACAAATTTGCTGGATTCCAGTTGTGCTCTTTTCCACTGGACAATAAGTCCTGGGTTTGTTTTAGAGCTCTGCTTTAACAGATGTATCATCAATGTTTCTGGCCAGGTTTCTGTGCAGAGTGTGTCAACCAGCTCCTGTGAAGAATGGGTCTGGAGCACATTTTTAAGTGTTTCAATTCCCTTGCACCTTCCTGACTGTCCAGCAGATGGAGCTTTTCAATAACTTAGTCAACCTCAGAAGTTGCTTTGCCTGTGAACACAGGCTGTGTCTACACAGGTGAGCTGAAAATGTGGGATACCTATGCCCTTAATTTGTGGGCCAAAATCTAGCTGGCTGTGGGGCTCCACCTGTGGCAAATGACTCCCTCAGCTGACTCAGTTCTCCAGCTGCCCCCCAGGCAAAAAATCTGCCACCTTCTTCTGCTTCCCTCAAGGGTCGGGGAAGGGTTTTCATACCCAGGTATGGAAACCCAGCCTCTGTCCAGGTTTTTTCATCTCTTTGTACCTCACTGAGCTGGGCCTTGAAATGACCTCCCCTATCCCTCAGGTATTCAGATGGTGGGGGTATGTTTCACTGCTGTGAGAGATTTTGTAGTCTGTGTCCCTGTGGTAGGGGTCCTGTCTGCTGCTGATTCTGTGACTTTCCAACTCTGAGACTGAGTGAGGGGAAGTGGGGAGGACTGGCTGGTCTGGGATGTAAGATTCCTACCTGATATTTCTCCTCTTTCTTCAATTTGGCATTTGCAGAGACCTTCTCCAATCTATATCATCCTCCAGAGTTTCAAACAAAATTGTCCTCTTTTTTTTTTTTTTTTTTTTTTGCTTAATCTCTGGAGAGAAGTTTTCTGTAGCTGTTTATGTTGCCATGTTGATGACGTCTCTCCTGTTTGGAGGTTCTTGATGCTGGCTTCAATGTATTTACTTGTAATTCATCTGATGATATCTTCTAATTCTTCAAGTGTCAGTGTAGGTTGTTCATGTGTTTCTAGGAATTTTTCCATTTCATCTAGGTGGTCTAATTTCTTGGAATACACTTGTTCATGGTATCATCTTAAGATTTTTTTTATTTCTGTGAGGTCAGTAGTAATGTCCCATCTCTCATTTATGATTTTATTTTTTTGTGTGTGTCTTCTCTCTTTTTCTTTGTCAGTATAGCTGAGTGTTTGCCAATTTTATTAATCCTTTAGAGAACCAATTTTTGGTTTTCATTAATTCTCTCAATTGTTTACTTTTTTATTCTCAGTTTCTTTCATTTCTTCTCTTTGTTATTTCTTTCCTTCTGCTATCTTTGGGAATAGTTGCTGTTCTTTTTCTAGTTTTCCCTGGTATGCAGTTAGGTCTTTTATTTTAGCTCTTTCTTCCTTTTTAATATAAGGGCATTGCACTATAAATTTCCCTCACAGCACTGCTTTTACTGCTTCCACTGCATAAGTTTTCATATATTGTATTGTCATTTTCATTCATGTCAAGTTAGTTGCTGATTTCCCTTGCAATTTCTTCTTTGACCCAATGATTGTTTTAGAGTGTGTTATTTAACTTCCATATATTTGTGGATTTTCAAGTTCTTTGACTGTTATTGATTCCCAGCTTTATCCCATTATAGTCAGATAAGATGCTTTGTATAATTTTAATAGTTTTGTATATATTGAGGCTTGTTTTGTGACCCAATATGTGGTCTATCCTGGAGAATGATCCATGTGCATTTGAAAAGAATTATATCCTGCTGTTTTGGGCTACATTTTTCTGTATATGTCTATTAGGTCTAGTTCATTTATTGTATTATTCAAGTTCTCATTTTCCTTGTTGATCTTCTGTCTAGTTTTTCTATCTATTGATGGGAATGGTCTATTGAAGTCTCCAAATATTACTGTAGTGGTGTCTATTTCTTCCTTTACTTTTGCCTTTGTTTTCCTCATTTATATTGGGGCACCATGGTCAGGTGCATAAATATTTATGACTGTTATTTTTTCTAGGTTGATTGCCCCTTTTATTAATATATAGTGCCATTCTTTGTCTCATAACAGTTTTTCATTTAAAGTCAATTTTGCTCAATATTAGTAATGTTTGCCCCAGCTCATTTTTGGCTACTATTTACATGGAGTATCTTTTTCCAACTGTTCACTTTCAACCTGTTTGTGTCTTTGAGTCCAAGGTGAGTCTCTTGTAAACAATACACAATTGGATCATGCTTTTCTTATTCATTCTGCCAATCTGTCTTTTGGTTGGGGAGTTTGTCCATTAGCACTCAGTGTTATTATTGTAAAGGCAATACTTACTTCAGCCATTTTGTCCTTTTTTTTTATATGTCATAGTTTTTTGCCTCTCTTTTCCTTTATTGCAACCTCCTTTTCTGTATAGGTGATCTTTTGTGATATTTCTGACTTATCCCTTTCTCATTTCTGTTTCTGCATATTTTTAAAATACTTTGTTTGTTGTTACACTGTAGTTTATATACACAACCTACATCCATAACCTATTATTTTGAAAAGCTACCAACTTAGCCTCAAAAACATACAAATTCTCTGCTTCCATATCCCTCTATTTCCCCTTATTATGTTGTTTCTGTCCCACTCTTTATATTTATTTTCCATTACCAGGAAATTTGCCTTTGTTCTTGTTCTGTGTTATTCTGACTCATAAGAACTAAAGTGTAGTTGTATGTTGAGGATATGACAGTACTATTGATATTATTTCCCCCCTTTTAGTTACCCTTTCTGATGATATTTATTTATTCACATTACTCCAAGCTACTCTCTCCTGTCTTTTAATTTCAACTTGCACAACTCCCTTTACTAATTCCTGTAGGGCAGATCTTTGGATGCTGAACTCTCTCTGTTTCTGTTTATCTGTGAATATTTTAAAATCTCGCTCATTTTTAAAGGACATCTTTGCTAGATAAAGAATTTTGGGCCAGCAGTTTTTGCCTTTCAGTACAATAAATATATCATACCACTGCCTTCTGGCCTCCATGATGTCTGGTGGTATATCAGCATTTGGCTTTAATGCAGATCCCTTGTATGTGACAAATTCCTTTTACTGTTTTCAGGTTTCTCTCCTTATCTTTGGCACTTGACATTCTGATTAGTATGTGTCTCAGAGTAGGTCTACAAGGCTTTATTCTGCTTGGAATATGTTGAGCTTATTGGACTTGTATATTTATATTTTTCCATAAGAATTGGGAAATTTTCAGCCTTCATTTCCTCAAATATTTTTTCTGCTCCTTTTTTCCTTGTCTTCTCCTTCTGGGATGCCCAGAATGCATATATTTTTAAGCTTCATGCTGTCACTCAAATCACTGAGACACTGCTCTATTTTTTAATTATTTTTCTGTTCTTTGGACTGTATTATTTTGATTTTTCTGTCTTCTATTCCACTGATCCTTTCTTCTACCTGTTCAAATCTGCTGTTGGGTGCTTCTAGTGTATTTTTTAAATTCAATTATATTGCCATATATTCACATACCATACAATTTCCAAAGCGTACAATCAATTGTTCATCATACCATCATATAGTTGTGCACTTATCACCCCAATCTATTTTTTTTAACATTTTCCTTGTACCAGACAAAGAGAAAATACGAATAAAAAATAAAAGTAAAGAACACCCCAAACACCCCCATCCCACCCTATTTTTCATTTAATTTTTTGTCTCCATTTTTCTACTCATCTATCCATACACAGGATGAAGGGAGTGTGATCCATAAGGCTTTAACTGTCACACTGTAACCTTTTGTAAGCTACATTGCTATGCAATCATCTTCAAGAGTCAAGGCTACTGGGATGCAGTTTGATAGTTTCAGGTATTTCCTTCTAGCTATTCCAATGCATTAAAATCTAAAAAGGGTTATCTATGTAGTGCATGAGAATGCCCACCAGAGTGACCTCTCTACTCCACTTGGAATCTCTCAGCCACAGAAACTTTATTTCATTTCATTTCACATCCCCCTTTTGTTCAAGAAGATGTCCTCAATCACATGATGCTGGGTCCAGATTCATCCCTGGGAGTCATATACCACATTGCCAGGGAAATTTACACCCCTGGGAGTCAGACCCCATGTAGGGGGGAGGGCAGTGAGTTCACCTACCAAGTTGGCTTAGCTAGAGAGAGAGGGCCACATCTGAGCAACAAAGAGGTACTTAGGAGGAGACTCTTAGGCAAAATATTAAGCAGGTTTAGTCTCTCCTTTGCAGTGACAAGTTTCATAATGGCAAGTCCTGTGATAGAGGGCTCAGCACATCAAAACACCAGTCCTCACTGTTTGTGAGAACATCAGCAACAATCCAGGTGAGGAAGTCCAACACCTCTACACCCCCCCCCCCCCAGTTCCTCAGGGACGCCCTGCATGTATATTTTTATTCTTTGTCTAAATTACTTTGGGATGTGTCACTATTTCACCCCAACCTGTGAAAACCTACCAGGTTTCACTTCCTTTTCAAATTTCCATGTAGTTATGGTATTTGAATGAGCTGTGTGAGTTGAATTGTTTAGGAAACACAGATCATGCACAAACTAACATCTCTTCCCTGGGTCTCACATGTAATGTGAAGTTTTAAAATGCGTTCGGTATTGTCCTTTACACTTTGGCCTGATTTACCCTGGTCCTAACCACATCTGTTTCATTCACGTCTCTACTTAAAGTCTGGATTCTTTTTCAGCTTTTTTAACAGCTGCTATAGGTGCTAATACTGAGATTCATTTCTGCCAAGTTCTAGCTCCGAGTTTCAGGTGTCACACAGATACTCAAAGTTCCAGGGATTGATCAGGTTATACACAAAGAGAGCAGCATCTTGGAATCTGGAGACAGCCATTACAATTCAGGAATATATGTGACTGCTGTAAGAGCTTACAATCTAGGGACCATTACAGTAAGTGTTCCCCTGATAAGGTGTGCTCTAAGGTTCAATTCTGAGTTTACACATTGTAGTTAGCCCATATTGGTGAAGCATTTTATAGTGTTTGCCTTTGTTTCTGGCATAGTTCACTCAAAATACTGTCTACAGTTTCCATTAACCTCATTATGTGTCTTACAGCTTCACACCTTCTTGCAGTAGCTCAATATTTCATTGTATTCACACATCACAGTTCTCCATTCTGTTCCTCAGTCAATGTACCCTTAGGCCACCTCTTCCCATTGGAAATCATGTATACTCTCTCAGTGAACACCAGTGTGCAAATGTCCATTCATATCCCTGCTCTCCGCTCCTCCAAGTAAATGCCCCCTAATGAGGTTGCAGGACATTATGGCACCCACATGCTTAGCTTCGTGTGGAAACACCCCACTGTCCTCCAGAAAGGCTATACCTTTCTGCCTCCTAGTGAACAGTAAATATGTACATCCCTCTCTTCATGTTTTCTCCAGCACTTTTATCCCTGTTTATATTTCTCCATACAGTTTTATAGATCTATATTCACATACCATATAATTATTCACAGTTGCTCAGTATTCCATTGCATGCACAAACCACAGTTCTCCATTCTGTTCCTCAGTCAGTGTACCCTTTGGCTACCTCCATCCATTGCAAATCATGCATACTGCCTCCATAAACACCAGTGTGCAAATGTCCATTCATGTCCCTGCTCTCAGATCCTCCAAGTAAATGCCCCCTAATGAGGTAGCAGGACCTTATGGCACCCACATGCTTAGCTTTGTGTGGAACCACCACACTGTCCTCCAGAAAGGCTATACCATCCTGCCTCCTAATGAACTGTAAATACATACATCCCTTTCTTCATGTTTTCTCCAGCACTTTTATCCCTGTATATATTTATCCATACAATTTTATAGAGCTATATTCACATACCATATAATTATCCACAATATGCAATCAGTTGTTCATAGTATCATCATACAGTTGTGCCTTTATCACCACAGTCAGCACTTGAACATATTGATTACTACAAAAAATTTTTTAATGAATACTAAAATATAATAAAAAGAAAAATAAAATATCATACAATACAATAGCAGGGTCAGACAACAACACCACTACCAAGAATCCCATATCCCTTCCTTTTCCCCCTCTCATACATATTTAGCTTTGGTATATTGCCTTTGTTACATTTAATGGAAGTATATTACAGGGTTACTGTTGACCATAGACTCCAGTTTGCTTTGATTATATTTTTCCCCACTACCATCCCCTTCTCAACACTGTGTTTGGTTGACATTCATTTGTTCTCTCACATGCAAGAACAGTTTTATATTTGTTCATTTAGTCACAATCACTAAGCACTCCAGTCCCAGTCTTTATCTTCTATTTTTACCTGTGGTATCATACATGCTCCTAGCCCACCTCTTTCAGCTTTACTCATGGGCATCTTTGTTCAGTGTAATTACAATATTGTGCCACCATCACACAGTACTATGCTATCAATTTCTAGGTCTATACAATCAAGCTGGCTGAACATTCTGTAGTCCTTCAGCATCAAATTCCCAATCTCTACCCTCTTTCCACTCCTGGTAGCCTGTGTTATCAGCTTTTTTAAAAAAAAATTTATTGATTTTTAATTTTTTTAATTTTTTTATTTTTTATTGAGATTGTTCAGATACCATACAACTATCCAAAGATCCAAAGTGTACAATCAATTGCCCACAGCACCACCATACAGCTGTGCATCCATCAACACAATTATTTTTTTTCAAGTTTTAGAACATTTTCACTACTCCAGAAAAGAAACAAAGACAAAAAAAGGAAACTCACATCCTCCCATACCCCTAACCACACCCCCCCTCCATTATTGATTCATAGTTTTGGTATATTACATTTGTTACTGTTGATGAAAGAATGTTAAAATACTACTAACTGTAGTATATAGTTTGCAATAGGCATATATATTTCCCTGTATGCTTCTCTATTATTAACCTCTAGTTATAGTGACATACATTTGTTCTAGTTCATGAGAGAGATTTCTAATATTTGTATAGTTAATCATGGACATTGTCCACCACAAGATTCACTGTTTTATACATTCCCATCTTTTAACCTCCAACTTTCCTTCTGATGACATGTGTGACTCTGAGCTTACCCTTTCCACCACCTTCACACACCTTTTAGCACTGTTAGTTATTCTCATTACAAGCTACCATCACCCCTGTCCATTTCCAAATATTTAAGTTCACCCTAGTTGAACATTCTGCTCATAATGAGCAGCCGCTCCCCATTCTTTAGCCTCATTCTATATCCTGGTAACTTATATTTCATGTCTATGAGTTTACATATTATAATTAGTTCATATCAGTGAGACCCTGCAATATTTGCCTTTATGTATCTGTCTTATTTCACTCAATATAGTGCCCTCAAGGTTTCTTCATCAACCCATTTCTTTTAAGATGGTGTTCAAACACTACACATTCCTTCCTAACTAAACAATCATTGGTTCCCCATATAGTCACGTATTTATGTATTGAGCACCATTGCCACTCTCTATATAAGGACATTTCTTCCAAAAAGACAGAGGAAGAGTCAAAGAAGGCAGAGAGTCAAAAGAAAAAGGCAAGAGAAAGAGAGAAAAATAAACAAACAAACAAACAAAAAAACTTGATAGCTAGAAGGTGACAAAAGGAAAGATAGCATTGACCTAAGGTAGAATAAAGAGTCAGACAACATCACCAATGCCTGGAGTCCCATACCCTTCCCCTATTCCCCACCCCCCACATGCATTTAGCTTTGGTATATTGCTTTTGTTACATTAAAGGAAGCATATTACAATGTTTCTGTTAATTCTAGCCTCTAGTTTACATTGATTGTATTTCCCCCCACTCCCACCCTGTTTTTAACACCTTGCAATGTTGACATTCATTTGTTCTACCTCATGTGAAAACATATTTGTACCTTTTATTACAGTTGTTGAGCATCCTAGGTTTCCCTGAGTTACACAGTCCCAGTCTTTATCATTCATCTATTGTTCTGGTGTCCCACATGATCCCGCCTTCCTCTTTCAACCATATTCACAGTCATCTTTGTTCAGTGTACTTACATTGCTGTGCTACTATCTCCCAAAATTGTTTTCCAGACCTCTCACTCCTGTCTTTTCCTTTCTGTCTGCAGTGCTTCATTTAGTGTTCCTTGTAGAACAGATTTCTTGTTCACAAACTTGGTAATTGTCTGTTTGTCAGAGAATATTTTAAGCTTTCCCTTATATCTGAAGGATAGTTTTGCCGGATATAGGATTCCTGGTTGGTGGTTTTTCTCTTTCAGTATCTTAAATATATCACCCCACTTCCTTCTTGCCTCCATGGTTTCTACTGAGAAATCCACACAGTCTTATTAAGCTTCCTTTGTATGTGATAGATTGTTTCTCTCTTGCTGCTTTCAGGATTCTCTCTTTATCTTTGATGTTTGATAATCTGATTATTGTCTTGGCGTAGGCCTATTCAGATCTATTCTGTTTGGGGTACACTGCACTTCTTGGATCCATAATTTTATGTCTTTCATAAGAGATGGGAAATTTTCATTGATTATTTATTCTATTATTGCTTCTGCCCCTTTTCCCTTCTCTTCTCCTTCTGGGACACCAATGACAAATAAATTCTTGCTTTTTGTTTTGTCTTTAAGTTCCTGGAGATGATGCTCATATTTTTCCATTCTTTTCTCTATCTGTTCTTTTGTGTATAGGCTTTCAGGTGCCTTGTTCTCCAGTTCCTGAGTGTTTTCTTCTGCCTCTTGAGATCTGCTGTTGTATGTTTCCAGTGTGTCTTTCATCTCTTGTGTTATGCCTTTCATTTCCATAGATTCTGCCAGTTGGTTTTTTGAACTTTCAATTTCTACCTTATGTACATCCTGTGTTTTCATTATACAGTTCATCTTTTTTGCCATATCTTCCTTAAACTTTTTAAATTCAGTTATTATTAGTTGTTTCAATTCCTGCATCACAGTTGAAGTGCAAGTTTGTTCCCCTGACTGGGCCATAACCTCATTTTTCTTGGTGTAGGCTGTAGTTTTCTGTTGTCTAGGCATGGTTTCCTTGGTTACCCCAGTCAGGCCTCCCCAGACCAGAATGGGCTAAGGTTCCAGAAGGAAGAAATATTCAGTATCCAGTTTCCCTGAGGATGTGTCTTAGAAAATTGGTACACCCTCTGATGCCTTGGGTCACTGTGCTTTTCTGCACAGCAGGTGGTGCCTGTTAGCCTATAATTCTTGACTGGTGTAAATTCTGAATGAAAGGCAGGTAGTAGAGCTGGGCCCCACCCCTTTCCTCTTAGAGAAGATAGATGCCCTAGGGGGAGGTCACTAGCTTTTCAATGGTCTCTCTCTGCCTGTGCTATACCCTTGTCTGGGTCACAGAACTGGGAACTGAAAATGGCTGAGGCTTTCTGCACTGAGTCAAAAAAGGAACAGAGCTAGTCCAAGGTGACCCTCTGGCTCTCCAAGGTCAGTCATCACCCAAAATCTCTGTCTACTTGTTGGGGATTTGTACCTCGTAGTGAGCAGTTCACACTCACTAATTAAAACCCCAGTTGGAGCTCAGCTGAGCTATATTCGCTTGCTGGGAGAAAGCTTCTCTCTGGCACCATGAGGCTTTGTGGCTCAGGCTGTGGGGGAGGGGGTATCCCAATTTGGATCCACAGTTCTTACCTACAGATTTTATGCTGTGATCTCAGGCATTCCTCCCAATCCAGGTTGGTGTATGATGAGTGGACAGTCACGTTTGTCCCCCTGTAGTTATTCCAGATTATTTACTAGTTGTTTCTGGTTTTTCTTAGTTGTTCCAGGGGGACTACTTAGCTTCCACTCCTCTCTATGCTGCCATTTTAGATCCTCTGTCTTGTGTTATCAGCTTTTAATTCTCACATTTTTCTCATTAATGTTTGCTCATATTAGTGAGACCATACAGTATTTGTCCTTCTGTTTCTGGCTAACTTTGCTCAATGTAATGTCTTCAAGATTCATCCACATTATTATATGTTCTGTGTCTTTGTTCTGTCTTACAGCTGTGTAATATTCCATCATGTGAGTGTAACACAGTTTGTGTATCCAGTCATCCATTGATGGACATTTAGGATGTTTCCATCTCTTGGCTATTGTGAATAATGCCATGATAAACATCAGTTTACAAATTCGAGTCTTAACTTTCAGTTCCTCTGAATATATACCTAGCAGTGGAATAGCTGGGTCATATGGCAAATCTATACTTAGCTTCCTGAGGAACTGTAACACTGTCTTCCAGAGTGGTTGCACCATTCTACATTCCCACCAACAGTGAATAAGTGTGCCTCTTCCCCAACATCATCTCCAGCACTTGTAATTTTCTGTGGATAATGGTCATTTTCGTAGGTGTGAGAGACATCTCATTGTGATTTTGATTTGCATTTCCCTCATAGCCAGTGATGTTAAGCATTTTTCATATGTTTTTGACCCATTTTTATTTCCTCTTCAGAAATGTGCCTATGTCTTTTGCCCATTTTTAAATTGGATTGTTTGTCTTTCTGTTGTTGAATTGTAGGATCACTTTATATATTCAGGATATTAAGCACTTATCTGATATGTGGTTTCCAAATATTGTCTCCCATTGAGTAGGCTGCCTTTTTACTTTTCTGATAATGTCCTTTGATGTACAAAAGTGTTTGATTTTGAGGAGATCCCATTTGTCTGTTTGTTCTTTGGCTGCTTGCACTTTGGGTCTAAGGTCTAGGAATCCACCTCTGATCACAAGATCTTTAAGAAATTGCCCTACATTTTCTTCTAAGTGTCTTCTGGTCTTAGCACTGTTTAGGTCTTTGATCTTTTGAGTTAATTTTTGTATAAGGTGTGAGATAGGGGTCCTCTTTCATTCTTTTGGAAATGGATAGCCAGTTCTCCAAACACCATTTATTGAAGAGGATGCTCTATTCCAGTTGCTTTGGCTTGAATGACTTATCAAAAATCAATTGTCCATAGATGCAAAAGTCTATTTTTGAACACTGAATTTGATTCCACCAGTTGGTATATCTATCCTTATGCCAGTACCATGCTATTTGGAGCAGTGTAGCATTGTAATATGCTTCAAAGTCAGGTAGTGTGAGCATAACTATATGATCATACTGTGAACAGATGATTGTATACCATGGATGATTGTACGGTATGTGAATATATTTCAATAAAACTGAATTAAAAAAAAAAAGTCAGGTAGTGTGAGATGTCCCACTTTGTTTCTCTTTCTCAATATATTTTTGGCTACTTGAGGCACCTTGCCTTTCCAAATAAATTTGGTTATTGGTTTTTTTTTCTGCAAAGTAAGTTGTTGGGATTTTAATTGGTATTGCATTGAATCTATAAATCAGTTTAGGTAGAATTGACATCTTAATTATATTTAGTCTTCCAATCCATGAACACAGGATGTTCTTCCATTTTTTCTAGGTCCTGTTTGATTTCTTTTAGCAGTTTCTTGTAGTTTTCTTTGTATAGGTCTTTTGTGGCCTTCATTAAATTTATTCCTAAATACTTGATTCTTTTGGTTGCTATTGGAAATAGAATTTTTTTCTTGATTTCTTCCTCTTGTTGCACATTACTTTTGTATAAGAGCACTACAGATTTTTCTGTGTTTATATTGTAGCATGCCACTTTGCTGTATTCATTGATTAGTTCTAATAGCTTTGCTATAGATTTTTAAAGATTTTCTACATATAGAATCATGCCATCTGCAGAGTGAAAGTTTTACTTCTTCCTCTCTAATATAGATGCTTTTTTTTTCCTTTTTCTATCCTAATTGCTCTAGCTAGAACTTCCAGCACAATGTTGAATAAGAATGGTGACAGTGGGCATCCCTGTCTTGTTCCTGATCTTAGAGGGAATGCTTTCAGTCTCTCCCTATTGACTACGATGTTAGCTGTGGCTTTTTCATATACGGCCTTTATTGTGTTGAGAAAATTCCCTTCTATTCCTATCCTTTGAAGTGATTTCATCAAGAAAGGATGTTGAATTTTGTCAAATGCCTTTTCTGCATTGATCAAGATGATCATGAGGTTCTTCTGTTTTGATTTATTGATTATTGATGTGGTATATTACATTAATTGATTTTCTTGTGTTTAAACAGCTGTGTATGCTTGCAATAAAACCCACTTGGTCATGTTGTCTAATTCTTCTAATGTTCTGCTGGATTCGATTTGTGAGTATTTTTTGAGGATTTTTGCATCTGTATTCATTAAAGAGATTGGTCTATAATTTTCTTTTTTGTTCTATTTTTGCCTGATTTTGGTATTAGGGTGATATTGGCTTCATAGAATGAGTTGGGTAGCTTTTCCTCCTCTTCAAATTTTTTGAAGAGTTTGAGTAGGATTGGTATTGATTCTTTCTTGAATGCTTGGTAGAATTGACATGTGAAGCCATCTCATGCTGGGCTTTTCTTTTTTGGGAGCTTTTTGATGACTTAATCCCTTTACTTGTGATTGGTTTGTTGAGGTCATCTATTTCTTCTTGGGTCAATGTTGGTTGTTTATGCCTTTCTAGGAAGCTGTCCACTTCATGTCAGTCATCTAGTTTATTAGCACATAGTTGCTCATAGTATCTTCTAATTATCTCCTTTATTTCTGCAGGGTCATTAGTTATGTTTCCTTTCCCATTTCTGATTGCACTTAATAGACTCTCCTCTCTCTCTTATTTTAGCTTAGCTAGTGTCCATCAGTTTTTCTGATTTTCTTAAAGAACCAACTTCTGGTTTTGTTGATTTTCTCTATTGTTTGTCTCTTCTCAGTTTCATTTTTTTCTGCTCTAATCTTTGTTATTTCTTTCCTTCTGTTTGCTTTTGGGTTAGTTTGCTGTTATTTCTCCAGTTCTTCCAGGTGGACAATTATTTCCTCAATTTTTTCTCTCTCTTCTCTTTTAAAATAAGTGTTTAGGGCAATAAATTTCCCTCTCAGCACCACCTTTGCTGCATCCCATAGATTTTGATATGTTGTGTTTTCATTGTCATTTACCTCAAGTTATTTACTAATTTCTCTTGTAATTTCTTCCTTTACCCACTGTTTTTCTAAGAGTGTGTTGTTTAGTCTCCATATATTTGTGAATTTTACAATCTTCTGCCTGTTATTTATTTCCAGCTTCATTCCAGTGTGATCCAAGAAAGTGTTTTTTATTATATCAATATTTTTAAATTTGTCAGGACTTGCTTTGTGACCCAACATGTGGTCTATCCTAGGGAATGTTCCATGAGCACTTGAGAAAAATGTGTATCCTGCTGTTGTGGGGTGTTGTGTTTTATAAATATCTTTCAAGTCTAGTTCATTTATGGTACAATTCAACATCTCCATTTCCTTATTGATCCTCTGTCTTGATGTTCTATCCATTGATGAGAGTGGTGTATTGAAATCTCCAACCATTACTGTAGAGTTATCTACTTCTCCTTTCAGTGTTCTCAGTATTTGTCTCATGAATTTTGGGGCATTCTGGCTTGGTGTATAAATACTTATGATTGTTATGTTTTCTTGATGAATTGACCCTTTTATTAATATATAATGTCCTTCTTTGTCTCTTTTAATTGTTCAATTTTTGAAGTCTAATTTGTCCGCTATTAATACAGCTACTCTTGCTTTTTTCTGGTTGCTGTTTGCCTGAAATATCTTTTTCCAACCTTTCACTTTCAGCCTATTTTTGTCCTTGTGTCTAAAGTGAGTTTCTTGTAGACAGCATATAGATGGGTCCTGTTTTTAATCCATTCTGCTGGTCTGTGTCTTTTTATTGGGGAGTTTAATCCATTAACATTTAGTGTTATTATTGTAAGGGCAGTACTTTCTTCTCCCATTTTGTCATTTGAATTCTTTATGTCCTGTCTTATTTTCCCCCCTCTCTCCTTTTACCCTTCCTGACAATCTTCATTTCTACACTCTTCTCCAAACCTCTCTCTCCCCTCTTTTCCTATGAGCCTGTTTCACTCCCTTTAGTATTTCTTGTAGCACTGGTCTCGTATTCACAAACTCTCTCAGTGTCTGCTTTTCTGAAACTATTTTTAATCTTTCCCTCATTTTTGAAGGACTGTTTGCCTAGTATAAAATTCTTGACTGGCAGTTCTTCTCTTTCAGTATCTTAAATATATCATACCACTGTCTTCTCACCTCCATGGTTTCTGCACAGAAATCTGTACATTTTCTTATTGAGCTTCCCTTATATGTGATGGATTGTTTTTCTGCTGCTTTCAGAATTCTCTCTGTATTTGACATTGGACAATATGATCAGTAAGTGTCTTGGAGTAGGTCTATTGGGATGTATTCTGTTTGGGGTGTGCTGTGCTTCTTGTATCTGCAATTTTCTGTCTTTCATAAGAATTGGGAAATTTTCAGTGTTTTTTATTTCTATTATTCTTTCTGCCCCTTTGCCCTTATCCTCTCCCTCTGGGACACCCATAACATGTATAGTTTTGCACTTCATGTTGTCACTCAGCTCCCTAAGACCCTGCTCATATTTTTCTATTCTTTTCACCATCTCCTTTTTTTGTGTGTGTGAATTCAAATGTCTTGTCTTCCAATTCACTGACACTTTCTTCTGCCTATTCAAATCCACTGTTGTATCCCCCCATTGTCTTTTTCATCTCTCCCATTATGCCCTTCATTCCCATAAGTTCTGCCATTTTTTTCAAGTTTATGACTTCTTTTATATGGCCACCCAGTGTCTTCCTTATATCCTTCATCACTTTTGCTATATCTTCCCTCAGTTCATTGACTTGATTTTGGAATTGATTTAGGAGATTTGTTTGAACATCTTTAATTCTTCCTTCAGTTCATTGAATTGATTTAGCATTAGTTGTCTCAATCACTATATGTCAGTTGAATTATTAGGTTGTTCTTTTGGCTGGTCCATATTTGTGTGTTTCCTAGTATGGCTCATTATCTTGAGCTGTCTAGGCATCTGACTTTCTTATTTTATTCTGCAGCTCATTTTCACACTTTCACTGGTGGTTTTCTTGTTGGTTGGCTTTGTTTTCTAAACTTTGGTGTTTATTTCAGCTTATTCTCAGCCTCTAAATTGGGTTCTATTTAGTTGATCAGAGTTTTTCACCTCTTGTTTTTCTCTTTCTTGCCCTGCATCTATGTTGCCTTTTTGTGTGAGGGTCTCATCAGATATGATCAATCCCAGTCAGGTTTCCCCAGTCCAGAGAGGCCCAGTTCTCAGGAAGAGTGTATGGAGTTTCCTTGAGAATGAGACCCTCCTGTGAGGCCTTTAGACTCTGTCCTTCTCCTAAGCTGTCCAGCAGCTGGTGCTTGCCAACCTGCAGCTTTCCCTCCAGTGTGAGGAGGTATGGAGCCTTTAGTTCTCCCAGTGATCCTGACCCTGTTGGGGGCGTGACTGACTGAAGCTGATGTCTGAATTCCAGACCCTGGGGTCTGAGCTCCCCACAGGAGGGCTGTCTCTGGAGCTGGGCCATGCCCCCCTTTTCTTGGGGAAGTTATGGTCTTTAGCGAATTTTCTCCACCACTGGACTTATTGCTTTGTCTCTCAAAGCTATCTTAGCTCTGCTCTTGCCTGGGCCCAAACTGCAGGTCTTTGAGGCTTCCTGTAATGGGCTACTTAGAATAGCTATTTGAAAAAAGAAAAAGACAAGAAAAAAAGGAAAAGGAGGGTACATTATAGACTAAAGAAAAGCCATTTAATTCAGTCCTTACAGTTCTGATGGGCTTTTGAAAAGCAAAAAAACAAGGAGTTGGAGGTGATTGAGGGTCAATCAAGAAACCAGAAAAGCTGGCTTTTCTGAGAAGGGCCCTAGCCTCCTGGGTTTGCATGTGTGCCTGATTCTTTTTGAGCCCAGCCCTTGTCCATATTATGTTCACCCCCAACTCAAAAATTTTTTTTTTTTTTTTTTTTGTTTTTTTTTTTTTTTTTTTTTTTTTTTGCTGTTTTTGCTAGCCCTATCTCCTCTCTGGCAGGCTGACTGCTCCCAGATTCTCCAGTGTCTGGTCTCAGATTATCTATGGTTGGAATTTTTGTTCAGCAGTCTGAGTTTGTTAATCAGTTCTGTAACTGCAGTTCACCCTCCTGGTTTCCAGCACCAATGGCCCCTCCTCCCTTGGGATTGTGCCTGGTCAGGAGGGGCGTGGGCCCCCTGGCCATGAAAACTTATAGATTTCACTGATCTCAGCTGTTCCATGTGCCTGTGAGTGTTGTATGATATGTGTCCAAACTCAAATTACTCTGTAGTCTCTGGTCCCATCTCAAGTGTATTTTTAATCTCTATTATTGTGGATTTAATCCCCATAATTTCTGGTATTTTTTTATATTTTCAAATTCTTCCTTATGCTCACACATTGTCTTCTTAATATCCTTTAAATCTGTATTCATATATTCCTTCATCTTCTTGAATTGATTAAAGAGATTGAACATCTATAATTAGTTATTCCAAATTCTGTGAAGTTCTATTTTGTTGCCTTGACTTAGCAATATCTTCCTGTTTCCAGCATGGCCTGTAAGTTTTTTCTGATGTCTGGGCATCTGATTATCTTTATGTATTAACTCTGAAGGTCAGTTTCTTCATGTTTTCTGGGGTTTTATTGTTGATTGGCTTTATGTTAAGCCTCTTCTTTGATGTTTGTTCCAACATTTAGAGTAGCCCAGGTTTAACTGTTCAGAAATTTCCTAGCTGTTCTTGGAGATTCTTTTTCATTTTCTTTGATTCTGCATTTGTGAAGTCCTTCTCCAGTCTTTATTGTCCTCAGGAGTTGCAAAAAAGTCAGACTTATCCTTTTACTAGCTGATTTTTGAGGGGAGATTTTTCCAGGGGATACCTTACTTTGCCATATTGATGACATCACTCCTGGTTGGATTTTTAGAGGTGCTTTTCAAGTACTAAAACTGTGCATCCTAAAAGATATTTAACCTCTACACATTTCTTGGCTGTGGAGCTGCTGTGACCATTTCTTGTTTCCTATTTTTCCAAGTAGCCTTACACTGGAAGGTCACTTTCCTTCTCATTGATATAACATGATTGTGACTTTGTCTTCTGATTTAAAGGTGCTAACACACTTGGAAATCATCACTCCTCCTGTTTGTTTTTCTAAGTCCTGTCCTTCCCTTTTGGTCCACGTCAATTCCTACTGGTCCCATAAAGCCTTCTTTGACTCCTTCAGGATTGGAAAATTCCTATAGCACTTATTGGCTTTACTACTTTTCCAGCTCTGAGCAGTTACCTTGAAATATTTATTTCATCATTAAAAACTCCAGGAATGACCCTTTGCTTATAGTCACCCTCTTACCCAAGTTACTGGATATGTTTGAATGTCCTAACGCTCTATAGATTTATAAATATGGAATTCAGACTTTCACTAATTAAAAGTAGGCTTCTCCATATTTA
Source organism: Choloepus didactylus (assembly GCF_015220235.1). Taxonomy (NCBI): domain Eukaryota; kingdom Metazoa; phylum Chordata; class Mammalia; order Pilosa; family Megalonychidae; genus Choloepus; species Choloepus didactylus. The sequence continues at coordinate 148,990,490 of NC_051334.1, read as the reverse complement.
AATTAGTAACATAAGATTGGGTCAACCCAGGTTCACATTGTGGTCTTCCTTGTTATCAAGAGATAGGGCTTTATTTGTCACCTATCCTTCTGGTGTCTTAATAGCAGTGACATTCAGATGAAGCCTGATGTTACGTGAATTGTACCAAGGCACCAGATTTATCTGCAAATTCATGCTCCAAAGACAAAATGTCAACATTATGCCCTGAGATGATTCAATTGTGTCACATTCATGTTATATCAGCCATCAAAACTTTTTTTCCATTTCCCCCATGCTGTGTATTGGGATGGAGGCCACCCTTGCAGTGATGCAAGGACACACTGACAGTTGTGAGGGACTAGTCATCTGAAGTAATAAAGGTGATGGCCACAACCAGCATCTCAGCTCATGTGGGAAACTATGATTTCCTCTTTTGTGAATAAAACCCTGGAAGAATTAACTAACTGTCTGACCAATGTCCTGATAAACAAAGGTACTTCTAAGGTAGTGCCTGATCTTCTATATTCTCTGCCCCTTAGATGTATTAGTGCCCAAGGGTTTTCGTGTGTTTGTTTGAACTATCTGGAGTAGCTATTATGAGAAGGTGAAGGCCCTTGTGTAGTATTTGAAAAGAGTAGGAGAAAAGTTCTGTTATCAATTTGTCCTAGAATGACTTTACTTTAAACTCAGGACCCTCCCTTTACTGTCCTTTACTTTTGTTGTTTCTTTGATAGTGATTAATTTCACTAAATACTACTTGGAGAAGTGTTCCACAAACTAGAAAACATGGAATTACCACCTCTTCCAGATTCATTGAAGGCATCAGAAGCTAGCAAGCAGAGTCTCTAGAGCAAAAGACAGACCCATGTTGCAGGCCTGGTTAATAGCTTCCCAGAGCAGTTTTGGTGTCAATATATTGGGCTTTTGATTGCTTTATTATGATCATTGGACAATCACCTGGGTGGAATCAAACAAAAGACTTCTGAAAGCTTGAACAAGTAAGCTGTTTTGGCAAAAAGTGGATATTAGAAAGGGAAGGATATAAACAACAAATATAGAATACTTTCTCTGTGCCAGCTATGCTGCTCCATGCTTCATCTTATATAATACAAAACTTTGTGAGCTAAGTATTACCTAGTTGGTCAAAACCAGGAAGCTGAGGCACAGAGGGGCTAAATGATTTGCTCAAGGTCACACACCATGTAAAAGTGATAGAAATGGGATCAGACACTGTATTTGGTTTATTCCAGAGTTGATATTTTTAACAACAAAGGCAATATTTCTTAATATATTTGCATGCTACTATTACACAGTAAGTGCTCCTAATCCTTTGATAAATATATTTATCAGATTAACCAGTGTTTACACAGCATTTCCCTGAGCTAATGATACAAAGGGCAGGAGAGTTTTAAATCATGGTTGGAAGAAGGGAAGGATAGTCCAGAGTAAGGAACTAAACTTGATTTAACTAACTATTGTACTGTGGAAGTCAGGACAATCTCAACAAGGGATTTCTGGAAGGGTTACAGGAATAACCTCAATAAATAAATCACCATCTATTAGTAGATCTTAAAACCTTACCTGAGGGAGCTAAGATGGCAGCACAGAGAGGAGTGGAAGACTGTTAGTCCCCCCGGAACAATTCATAAATGACCAAAAACTAGTAAATAAACTGGAATAACTGCAGGGAGACAAACATGACTGTCCACTCATCATCCACCAACCTGAATTGGGAGGAGTGCCTGAGATTGCAGCATAAAATCTGTAAGTAAAAACTGTGGACCTACGCTGAGAGTCGAGAACCCCTCCCTCAAGGAAGTCTTGCCATGCTAGAGAGCAGCACTCTCCAAATAAGCTACTGTACCTCAGCCCAGCTCCAACTGGGGTTTTAATGTTAACTGCTCAATACAAACAGTGAATCCCCAACAAGCAGACAGAGGCATTTGGTGACAACTGACCTTGGGAGAGTCAGGGGACATATCTGTCTCAGGATGGGGAGCCCAGAGGATTGGGTGCTATCTCTGGCTGATGGGTGAATCTGGGAGCTTTCTGTTCCTTTCTTTCTCTGTGGAGAAAGCCTCAGCTGTTTTCAGCCCGCAGTGCTTTGTAGTAAAGAAAGCCTCAGCCATTTTAAAATTGCAGCACTTTGACCAGCAGAGTCAGAGAAACAAAGAACTTATTGATATGCAGTGACCTCTCTGGAGGGGGCATAGTGTCCCAAAAGGAAAAGGAGGGACCCAGCTCTACTGCCTGCCTTTCTGGAACCAGACCCCAAAGCCTGGGGGAGGAGAGCCACAGGCCACACCCCCTTACACCAGCCAGTGATAGGGTGACAGGTGCACCTGCCGCGCAGAAAAGCACAGGGTGTGTTAATCCTCTAAGAAAAACCATCAGGGAAACCAGATACTGAATATTTCCTCCTTCTGTGGCCTGAGCCTGTTCTCATCTGGGAAAAACTGATTGGGGTGGCCTAGGAGGTCAGATGCCTAAACAACAGAAAACGACAACCCACACTAAGAAAAATGAAGTTATGGCTCAGTCAAGGGAACAAATGTACACTTCAACTAAGATACAGGAATTTAAACAACTAATGCTAAATCAATTCAAAAAGTTTAGAGAAGATTTGGCAAAAGAGATAAAGGCTCTAAAGAAAACACTGGGCATACATAAGGCAGAAATCAAAAGTTCAAAAACACATCTAGCAGAATCTATGGAAATGCAAGGCACAACACAAGAGATGAAAGACACAATGGAAACACAACAGCAGATCTCAAGAGGCAGAAGAAAACACTCAGGAACTGGAGAGCAAAACACCTGAAAGCCTACACGCAAAGGAGCAGATGGAGAAAAGAATGGAAAAATATGAGCAAAGTCTCCAGGAACTTAAGGACAAAATGAAATACAAGAATGTACATATCATCGGTGTCCCAGAAGGAGAAGAGAAGGGAAAAAGGGCAGAAGCAATAATAGAATGAATAATCAATGAAAATTTCCCATCTCTTATGAAAGACATAAAATTATAGATCCAAGACATGCAGCGTACCCCAAACAGAATAGATCTGAATAGGATTAGGCCAAGACACTTAATAATCAGATTATCTAACATCAAAGACAAAGAGAATCCTGAAAGCAGCAAGAGAAAAGCAATCCATCACATACAAAGGAAGCTTCATAAGACTATGTGCGGATCTCTCAGCAGAAACCATGGAGGCAAGAAGGAAGTGGTGTGATATGTTTAAGATACTGAAAGAGAAAAACCGCCAACCAAGAATCCTATATCCAGCAAAGCTGTCCTTCAAATATGAGGGAGAGCTCAAAATATTTTCCCACAAACAGACAATGAGAGACTTTGTGAACAAGACACCTGCCCTACAGGAAATACTAAAGGCAGCACTACAGAGTGATAGGAGAAGACAGGAGTGCATAGTTTGGAACACAATTTTGGTAGATGGTAGCACAGCAATATAAGTACACTGAACAAAGATAACTAAGAATATGGTTGTGAGAGGAATGTTGGGAGCATGTGAGACACCAGAAGAAAGGAGGAAAGATAAAGACTGTGTAACTTGGTGAAATCTAGTGTTCAACAATTGTGATAAAGTGTACAAATATATTCTTTTATGAGGGAGAACAAGCAAATGTCAACCTTGCAAGGTGGTAAAAATTGGGAGGCATTGGGGGAGGGATGCAACCAATGTAAACTAGAGACTGTAACTAACAGAATCGTATTATGCTTCCTTTAATGTAACAAAGGTGATATACCAAGGTAAATGCGGGTAAGAGGGGGGGATAGGGGAGACGTGTTAGACACTTGACATTGGTGGTGTTGTCTGACTCTTTACTTTGATTTAAGGTTATCTTTCCTTTTGCTGCTTCCTAGCTATTTTTTTCCTCTTTCTTTTTTCTTTTTCTTTTGCCTCTCTACCTTCTTTGACTCTCCCTCCTGCCTTGTGGAAGAAATGTAGATGCCCTTATATAGATAGTGGTGAAGGTGGTGAACACATAAATATGTGACCATACAGAGAACCATTGATTGTTTACTTAGGATGGAATGTATGACATGTGAAAAAAACCATCTTAAAAAAATGGGTTGATGAAGAAACCTCGAGGGCAGTATACTGAGTGAAATAAGCCAGACACATAAGGACAATTATTGCAGGGTCTCACTGATAGGAACTAATTATAATATGTAAACTTATAGACATGAAATATAAGGTACCAAGATATAGGATAAGGCTAAAGAATGGGGAGTGGTTGCTTAGTATGAGCAGAAGGTTCAACCAGGATGAACTTAAATGTTTGGAAATGAACAGAGGTGTTGGTAGCAAGATGTGAGAATAACTAACAGTGCTGCATGGTGCATGAATGAGGTGGAAAGGGGAAGCTCTGAGCCATATACATCACCAGAAGGAAAGTTGGAGGTCAAAAGATGGGAATGTATAAAACTGAATCCTATGGTGGGCAATGTCCATGATTAGCTGTACAAATATTAGAAATCTCTTCCATGAATCATAACAAATGTATGACAATACAATTAGAAGTTAATAATAGAGGGGCATATAGGGAAAAAATATATACCTATTGCAAACTACATACTACAGTTAGTAGTATTTCAACATTCTTTCATAAACAGTAACAAAGGTACTATACCAATACTACGAGTCAACAATTGAGGGGGGTTGGTTAGGGATATAGGAGGATTCGAGTTTTCTTTTCATCTTTTGCTTTATTTCTTGTCTGGAGTAATGAAAAGCTTCTAAAAATTGAACAAAAATTAAGTGTGGTGAGGGATGCACAGCTGTATGAGGGTACCAGGGGCAACTGATTGTACACTTTGAATCTTTGGATAATTGTATGGTATGTGAACAATCTCAATAAAAATTAAAAAAAAAGAAAGTGGACAGCAGAAAAAAAGAACAAACAAAAAACCTTCCTGATAGGGCTCCAAGCTAGTTGTCACAGTCATGCCTTCTCCATGAACACTTGATCCCCTGAAAATGTCTGCTATAAGTCAGTTACACCTTAGTGTTTAGTGTTGACAAGGATCTAGTATGGCAAGAATGCCAAGCAGTTGTTAACACTTGGATTTGTTTTATTTTATTTTACTTTATTTTATTTTATGTTACAATCTTTACAAATACAATTCTGAGGTTTGGCAGGGACAAGTAGTTGTGAATTGAATATTCCATGTTGACAGTGACTATATTTATTAGAGTCAACTTTTGGCTAACCCCAAGGACAAATCTTTGTAAGTTCTTACTGACAATGTCTACCTAGTTTGCTGATTTAAGCCTTTTGTTGACATAAAGAGGATCATTATTTATTCTAGCTCAACAGGAATACAAATAGCTCTCTACCCTTCCACTCCACCCACTCCTTTTTTCCCTTCAGGCTGACTTCTTTATTATATGTTAGAATTCTAAGATAATGCTTATACTTATTGACTGTAGAATCTCAGCATTATTAGAAATGTTAGAAATAATTGGCTAACACCATCACTTATGTATGTATTGATTAAAAACTAAAGCCAAGAGAAATGATATGATCTGTCCAAAGTTATTCAGCTAGTTATTTAGTTAATACTAAAATTACAAATCACTTGATCTCCAATTAAATGCTGATAGTCTTTGAGGTTTCTGTTTCTTTTCTTTCTTTTAAATCAAGGAGTCATAGTAGGAACTCTATTTCCTCCCACTATTATTATTATTATGAATATTACTTACAAAATATTTTCAGCTTTTGGAAAAATGGCTTCACTCATTTGTAATCTTTGTTTCCTGGTTTAACTACCCTAACTTTGGGACTCCATCCCTCAGCTGAAGAGTGGGGATGGTAGTGATGCAAAGAGGAACAGCAAATAGTTTTTAAAAGGCTCTCTGTTGCTGCAAATCGCATTTCCCTCACAAACAGTGTCTGTAGTCACCATCACCATTCCTCTATTCCTAGCTTAAATGTGAATGGCAGCTCAAATTCTCACAATTTTTGAGTCCCTTAGGGCTGAATTTCCTAACTGGCATCTTGGGAGATTGAAAAACAAGTTCCCTTTCATGATCAACATCCAAATTAGATATAATGCATGAAGCTTAAATATTCCCTCTGCTCAGTCTTTGCATTTTTTTGAAAAAGCTAGCAAAGGTTTTCCAGAATTCCTTTGCTGAAATATTCATGCCTGCTCTATGAGGCTGAAGGATAAATTTATAAGACAGAGGTCTCTCTAACATAAACAGGAGGCTTTGGGCCCCACTGGTGTTTGACAATGGGGATATTTATCTTCAGTTAGCCTTTTTGTTGAGGGGCTTTCTTCCTTCACAAAAGCCCCCATTTAGTATTCACTAGTAGAATTCATTAACTCATTTCAATCTTGGACCATTGCTTATTACAAACAGATATCTTCAGAGAAATAAATTTATAGCAACATCTAATAAGGTAAGGATATTGCTTATTTGGCAAAATAGGATAGAAGTCTGGTCTGAAAGTGAAAAGTCTGAAATGACCATTTGGAAAGAAATAGTTTTATTCCTTTTAAGGTATGAAAGTATAATCACACATTTTCTACATTACTTAATTGTGCCACAGAATCAAATGGATTTTAATATACAAGTGGAATTTTATTCTGGATGGACCCAGGTATTTTGAAAAAAAAATGTTTGAACCATTAGAAATTAGAAATGATATCTACATGGATTGATTGGTGCATTGTGCCAGGCTCTGTGTTAGGCACTTTACATTTGCTCTCATTATAAATTGTATCAATAACTTGGGGAAGTAGGTACTATCAGTCCAACTTTACAAGAAGAGAAAATGAGTGCACAATCCTAGGCATGTTTGCCCTCAGCTCCATTCTTCATCTTTTCATACCCTGCTTTGTAGCAAAAGGATGCTGAACTCTGCAAGTCACATTTCTCTGGCTCCCAAGATAGTTAGCTTCTGCCTGTGTTCAGCCAAAGGAACATAAAGGTGGGAGATTGGTGCGTGGAGAAAGGTAGAAGCCAGAATTGGTTTTAGTGTCCCTACCCTCTACCCAGTCACCCAGTGGCTACCTTTTACCTGTGATTCCAGTTCTTGCTGGACAGGCCTGTATGGTTCTTGATTCTTCTGGGTGAGTCTAGCTTCTGGGCTCTGGAAACACCACATTTACCTCTCCAGTCTTAGAGGTGGTAGTGGCTCCCCACTGTTGCTTATCTCTAGGTTGACTCCCCATCCTCTATTTGATGTCTCAGTACCTTAATCACCTGTATATTACATTTCCTGCCCTAAATATCCTCTATTTCAAGTACTAAAATGGTTCCTGATTTCCTGATTGGGCCCTGACTGATATGTTGAGGCTTCACCCAAAATCATATCACTAGGAGGTACTCGAGACTAAAAGTGTGTACTCTTTACTTTTCATTTGAAAATACCACAAATTTATGATTTCTCTCTGTGTCTCTCAACAAGACTTTGAAAAATCTATGGAGGAAGAATTTTTTAAATAAAATTATATTTCCAGTTTCTGAATAGTTGGTATTCATAAATTACTAAATCCAAGTTGACAAGGGCTTGTGTTAGCATCTTTCAGCTAGCTATTGATGTTGTGCATTGAGGTTTTCAAAAGGCCTTTCATTATAGAGTTAGTCCTTTGCTATAACCCAATGGAAAATATAGATCTTTCAGGTTTCTTAATTTTTCAGTGTCATTCCATGCTACCTCTAGTCAAAGCAGTTTTCCCTTTCTATTTTTCCAATTATTTCTTCTCATTATGTTGAATCCAGTTTGATAGATTTTTTAGTCTTGGGCTTCTATCAGGCTAATTCTGAGCTTTCTTCAAGTCAGTGAGAGAGATGGGAAGAAGGAGAGAGAGAAGGAGAGGAGAAAGAGGGTGAGAGAGAAGGAGGAGGAAGATGGAGATGAAAGGCAGAATGACAGAACATGAAGGTAATAATAGCCAATTTTCCTTCATTACTGAATGTTGTCATTTTTTTCCTCATGGAATTTAGACAATTTTGTAAATAGAGTCCTTCTCATGTAAATGATGGATTTTGCTTTAAAAGAATTTGTCATTATGAAAGAGCAAATCAGCAGAAAGTCACCTAAGCCTTCAACCTGGGAATATAGTAGAGATTAGTATGAAATGTTTAAAACATTTTGCCTGAGTTTATGGGCACTAAATACCCCCTCATCATCCCCTTTCCCTAATTAGGAAACGTTTTAATGGGGGGCTGATAGTTGGTGGGGGTCAGAGATTTGCTGAAGATGCAAGCCTCAGTTGGATTCTACTAGTCTCATGTTGGAGGCTGTCAATCCCTCCAATTGATACATGATGTGACTGAAGTTCAGTTTAAAATATAGAACAAACCCTCCTTCAGTTAGTTTGGAGGTTTATTACTGATTTCTCCTCTAAACTGGCTGCAGGAGACTTGACTGAATTAGCATTTTTAATGATAGACTAGTAGAGGAATTCCTCAAGCTCAAGGAAGAGGCCGTGGGAAGTCTATAAATGTTCTTTGCTCCATTGGCATCTGGACTAGACCCAGGAAGACTGGGAAGCCAATGACTTTGTTTTGAATGCACTTCTCCATTTTCAGTATCTCTTTTTGCCCTCCCTTTTATCTTATTTATACACATACACACACATACACACATATACACACACACACACTTGTCCAGTGCTCCAGGGAACCAAGGCACTCTTCCCAGGAAATAAGACTTTTTCTCCCTGCCCATTGTGATGTTCAGACCCTGGACCTGTTCCTTCAGAGGTGGCTCCCCAGCACATCTAATCTGAGATCAAATTTCCTTTTTTTTCAAAATGTCTAAAAGTGTCTCAATACCATCCCTTTCTCAAATATTTTGCATTTGATCAGAGGCCTTTGATTCATGGAAGGTAAAGGAATGGGGATGCTGGCAACTTGGAGGGCCAGCCAGGAGATTTTTTTTCTATTCAAATTCCTCTTAAATCATGTCTGCCTCAGGGTTTTAGGGATGGTGCAGAGCTCTATTTTCCAGTGTCTGACATTTCAAGAGGACCTTGAAACCTGGGCCAAAACTGAGGCCAGTGTTAAAAAATGTTCTCAGCAAAAGTGTCTTGTTTTTCTTTTTTCCTTGGTAAAGCTTTGGAAGTCTTTCTAGTCAGTAATCTAACATTAAAATTTTGGAGGGATTCTCAGAAATCTAGTTGGTTTCTATCACTATTAAAGCTGCCACTTGGGAACCCAACTCTAAGACAGTCAACCTCATTATCTGACACTTCCCAATTAGTGTCATTCCTTCGGGCTGAAGGAGAAGAATTTTCCAGGTAATAATTACTAACCCATTGCCATTGGAAAGTGCTTTAGGGCAAGGAGGTTGGACCCATGAGGCAGTTTCTAACCTGTTGAATGTTGTAGCCCTGGGTATAGTGGGACTTGCTGGCACTGTGAACCAGAGTTAAGGAGTTCTAGAAGGAGAAGGCTGATTAAAGATTAAAGATAGTGTCTAGGGCTGAATGAATCCTGGGGTAAGCCACAGAGGGAACCTGCAACATATTCTGTTCTGGGCTGATGATTGGAGCCATTCTGCATTTCAGTATAGGAGTCCATTTTATTTCTTAACCATAGTTCAACTTGTTCCCAATCTTTCATATTAAGTTTTCTTCTCTGTGGGGTTAAGAGTTCAGTGCAACAACTGCTTTGACCATTTCTCTTTCTCAAATTTAAGTTTTATTTTTATTCCTTTGGATTGTTTGAAATGACCTATTTCCCAATTTTAAGTTTCTTATTCCAGATTCCTCTCCTTTTCCAGGCAAATCATACATTTGTTCTGGGGATTTAGGGGTTATTTCACTGAATGCCGATACAGTTTGTTTGATTTCTCTAGAGGGAATGGTAACAGATAGAAAGGAATATTCTTGATATACTAAAGTTGTTATTATTCAACTTGGATCAAATTCTGCTGATCCATAGGGAATCTTAGTCTCTCCTTTTAATCCACATGACTGTACCCACTTCTGGAATGTGGATAGTTCTTTTTCTCATTTGGAGAGAAGATGATGAAGGAGCTGTTCAGGAGAACTGTACCAGAGACCTACAAATGTTGATATTGTAACTTAATTTCTCAGAGCATATTGGTCTTGAGTTTCAGTCCATATATAGACAAATATATTATAAGCATTTATTGAAGTATAGGCATAAGGCTATGAGCAGCAATATTTTGGAGGCATTCCTTCCTAGCCCATACTCTTGGCAGTGTGCCTGTTAATACAGTCATCTATATATCAGAGGTGTTTCTTTGTGGGTTTGGTCTAGATGAGGAGACATAATTCCTACACATAAAATAGCCTAATCAATTTTATGCTTATTTCCATCTATATTTATCTAGACTCCATCTTTCTCATTAACAATGGTGGAAATGGAAGCATATTAATAGTTTCAAAAGTGGTTAATTCCTGTCCTATACTAACAATGGCACTGGACTTTGAGGCAGAAAACCTGAATTTAACTCTTAGATCTGTCACTCACTAATCATGTGATGTTTGAATGAGTTATTCAACATTTCTGCACCTGTTTTCTCATCTTCTAAATAGGAATAACACTTACATTGGAATACTTCTGGGAGGATTAAATAAGAAAACATGTAAGAGCTTAACCTATTGCTTGGAACACAGTAGGACCACAACATATGTTTGCCAGATTAACTGATTCCTTGATGGTTCACAGACAGTGAATACCAACCAAACTTTTAATGCCAACAGATCCCAGTCCTCTGGTATGTATTCCCCAATTTATGCAGATTTGGCCTCAGCATTACTTGGCTTTCATTTACTACACATAGCTGTGCCCCATCTCCCTCTTTGTATTCCCTCTTTCAAGTTATTGTTCCTACTGTTACCATCTTCCAATATTAGGGCATATTTGAATATGTGAAGTAACTTTGTGCATACACTATTTATCTGGCCCTCAAAAACAGAGTAACATTTGTTAGCAAGAATTTGGTGACTACAGTGTTTTCCCAAGATAGTTTCATATTCTTTTCTAAAGCTTAGGTTAAATAATATGACATTAGCCTCTCAGCTGTGAAGAATAAACAAAGTGAGTATTTTATTCTCTTTCTCCTATACCTAAAATTGTCAATGTTGGGGGAAAACATGGACAAGGTTGGTTGGAGGCAAAGGAGAATTGAACCATAATAACTCAACTCACTACTCTCCTGTGTGTTTGGTGTGCTTGCCACTCCACTCCCAATCCTCACATTTCCCCAATCCTCCTTCCCCCTCCAAGTATTCCATATCCTAATCTCTGGACCTTGCAGATGTTATCATGTATAGAAAAAGAGACTTTGCAGATATGGTCAAGTAAGTCTTCTTGACATGGTTAGATCATACTGGGTTATCTGGGTGGGTCCAGTATAATCACATGGGTCCTTGTTAGAGGAATGCATGAGAAGTCAGAGACAGAAGGCAATGAGAAAATGAAAGCAGGGTGATTTGAAGATACTACGCTACAGGCTTTGAAGCTGTAAGAAAGAGTCCCAAGTCAAGGAATGCAAGGACTGTAGCTCTAGAATATGGAAAAGGCAAGGAAACAGATTCTCCCCTAGAGCTTCTGGAGAGACTGCGGCCCTGCAGATACTTTGGTTCCACCCCAGAGACACCCATTTCACACTTCTGACCTCCAGAATTATAAGATAAGAAATGTGTGCTGTTTTAGGTCATTAAGTTTGTGTTATTTTGTTACAGCAGCAGTAGGAAACTAATATACTAAGGGTAGCAATTAAACTGGGTTTATAGATTCTAGGGGTGGCTGTGGCTATGTTAAAAGCACTCCACATCTTCAATTACATCTAGGGGTGGCTTGTTACCTATTGTCCAGGGCCAGATGCACCTAGGGTGATCAACCATCTCAGCTTACCAGATCTTAGCACTGAAATTGCTATATTCTAAGAAAGCCCCCAGTCCCAGACAAATCAGATGGTTGGCCACCATAGACATACCCCATTTTCCAGACATTTCTCAGCCTTGGTTCCTGGACCCCTGCATCCAGGATTGTCTTAGTTTGCCAGGTTGCCATAAAAAAATAGCACAAACTGACTGGATTAAACAACAGGAGTTTATTATCATAGTATTGAAGAAAAAGTCCAAAATCAAGTTATCTACAGGCCATGCCTTCTCTGAAGTCTGTAGCATTCTGATGGTGGTTTACTAGCAATCATTTTCTGCCTCTGTCACATGGTGTACTTCTGTGGCTTGTACTTCTATGTCAAAATTTCTTTTGCTTATAAAGAATTCACTCATACTGGGTTAAGCTCCACTCTGATTCAATTTGGCCTCCTCTAAATAGGATCTTCGAAGATTCTATTTGTAAATGAGTTCACATGTATGGGACCAGGAATTAGGACTTGAACATGTCTTCATGTGGGATGTAATTCAACCTACCACAAAAACCTCTTCTGCTCTTCATGTTCTTGATTTTTTGCCCATTTTTCAGCTTCAATTCAGGCACCACCTCAACTTGACTTGGACAACTTTTGTTCATACTCCCAATGCTGGTCCAGGCCTCAATCTGTGCCACTCCTCCTTGCCTCATGTTCATAAAGGATGCTGCTTCTGCTTCTCTGCTGATGTCTCCTTGAATCCTCACACCTCCTTTGTCTCAATCTTGCTGTGCACCCTTTGCTTGTTCTCCCAGGGCATTTTTCTCTAAGCTTCTGGGAGTCCTCTCTTAGCTTCTCTGGGGCAAACTCTGGGCTTCATCTCCAAACATCCTTCTCTCTGCATCTCCCAATGTCTCCAAGTGTCTGGGTCTGTGTGGGCTCTCAGCTTTCTTAAAGGACTCCAGTGATCTAATTCAGACCTGCCTGAAATGTGTAGGGTCATGCCTCCATGGAAATGACCTAATCAAAAGGTCTCACATACAGTTGGGTGGGTCACATCTCCATGGAAACAACCTAATCAAAAGGTACCACCCTAATCAAAAGACTAATAAGTCTTGTCCCACAAGATTGCATTAAATAGCATGGCTTTTGTGGGGGGCATAATAGATTCAAACCAGCACAGATTGTTTCCATCTTTTGGCAATCGTGAATAATGCCACTATGAACATCAGTGTGCAAACGTCTGTTTGTGTCCCTGCTTTCAGATCTTCTGTGTATATACTGACTAGCAGAATTGTTTCATTGTATGGCAACTCAATATTTAGTTTTCTGAGGAACCACAAAACTGTCTTCCACAGTGGCTGTACCATTTTACATTCCCACCAACAGTGAATAAGTGTTCCTATTTCTCTACATCCTCTCCAATATTAGTGGTTTTCTATTTGTTTAATAGTGGCCAGTCTTATAGGTGTGAGATGATATCTCATCGTGGTTTTGATTTGCATTTCCCTAATAGCTAATGCAGATGAACATCTTTCCAAGTGCTTTTACACCATTTGTATTTCGTCTTTGGAGAAATGTCTATTCATATCTTTTGCCCATTTTATAATTGAGTTGTTTTGTCTTTTTATTGTTGAGTTGTAGGATTTCTTTATATGCACTCGGTATCAAACCTTATCAGATATATGGTGTTCTGGTTTGCTAATGCTGCCAGGATGCAAAACATCAGAGATGGATTGGGTTTTATAAAAGGGTGTTGATTTGGTTACACAGTTACAGTCTTAAGGCCATAAAGTGTCCAAGGTAACACATCAACAGTCAGGTACTTTCACTGGAGGATGGCCAATGGCATCAGAAAACCTCGGTTAGCTGGGAAGGCACATGGCTGGTGTCTGCTCCAGTGTTCTGGTTTCAAACTGGCTTTCTCCCAGTACATTCCTCTATAGGCTGCAGTTCCTCAAAAATTTCACTCTTAGTTGCTCTTGGGGTGTTCACCCTCTCTTAGTTTCTCTGGAGCAAGAGTCTGCTTTCAACGGTGGTCTTCAAACTGTCTCTCATCTGCAGCTCCTGTGCATTCTTCAAAGTGTCCCTCTTGGCTGTAGCTCCTCTTCAAAATATCACTCTCAGCTGCACTGAGTTCCTTCTGTTTGTCAGCTCATTTATATGGCTCCAGTGATTTAATTTAGACCCATCCTGTATGGGTGGGGTAACACCTCCATGGAAATTATCCAATCAGAGTCATCACACACAGTTGGGTGGGCCACATCTCCACAGAAATACTCAAAGAATTACAATCTAATCAACACTGATATGTCTGTCCACACAAGATTACATCAAAGAATATGGCTTTTTCTGGGGAACATAATACATTCAAACCAGCACATATGGTTACCAAATATTCTCTCCCATTGAGTTGGCTGCCCCTTCACCTTTTTGACAAATTCCTTTGAGGTACAGAAGTTTTTGATTCTGAGGAGTTCCCATATATCTATTTTTTCTTTCATTACTTGTGCTTTGGGTGTAAGGCCAGGAAGCTACCTCCTACCACCAGGTCTTGAAGATGTTTTCCTTTATTTTCTTCCAAGATTTTTATGGTACTGGCTCTTATATTTAGGTATTTGATATACATTGAGTTAATTTTTGTATAGGATGTGAGACAGAGATTCTCTTTCATTCCTTTGGAAATAGATATCCAGTTCTCCCAGTCACTTCTATTGAAAAGACTATTCTGTCCTACTTCAGTGGATTTGGGGGCCTTGTGAAAAATCAATTGACCATAGACCTGAGGGTATATTTAAAAACTCTTAGTTTGATTCCATTGATCAATATGTCTGTCTTTGTGCCAATACCATGCTATTTTGAACACTGTGGCTTTATAATAAGCTCTAAAGTCAGGAAGTGTAATTCTTCCCACTTTTTTGTTTTTAGGATGTTTCTTCTTTTTAGGATGTTTTTGGCATTCAAGGGCAATTTCCCTTCCAAATAAATTTAATAACTAACTTTCCCAAGTCTGCAAAGTAGTTTGTTGGAATTTTGATTGACATTACACTGAATATGTAGATCAATTTGGGTAGAATTGACATCTTAATGCAATTTGGCCTTCCTATCCATGATCACAGAATGTCTTTCCACCTATTTAGGTCTTCCTTGATTTCTTTTAGTAATGTTTTGTAGTTTTCTGTGTATACAGGTCCTTTACATCCTTGGTTAAGTTTATTCCTAGATACTTCATTCTTTTAGTTGCCATTGTGAAAAGAATTTTTAAAATTTCCTCCTAAGTTCATTACTAGTGTATAGAAACACTGTTGATTTTTGCATATTAATCTTGTATTCTTCCACTTTGCTGAATTTGTGTTTTAGTCAAGTAGCTTTGTCATATATTTCTCAGGGTTTTCCAAATGTAGGATCACGTCATCTGCAAATAATAAGAGTTTTATTTCTTGCTTTCCTATTTGGACGACTTTTATTTCTTTTACTTGCCTGATTCTTCTGGCTAGAAGTTTTAGCACAATGTTGAATAACAGTGATTGCAGTGAGCATCCTTGTCTCATTTCTCATTTCTCAGTTTTATTGATCTTCTCAAAGAATCAATTTTTTGTTTAATTGATTCTGTCTATTTTTTTTTTGTTCCCCAATTAATTTCTGCTTTAATCCTTATTTCTTTTCTTCTACTTGCTTTAGGATTAGTTTGCTCCTCTTTCTCTAATTTCTTCAGATGTTCAGTTAGGTCTTTGGTTTTAGATCTTTTCCTTTTTTTTAAAAAAAAATTTATTGAGATTGTTCACATACCATACAATCATCCAGGCTCCAAAGTGCACAATCAATTCCCCTCAGTACCATCACACAGCTGTTCATCCATCACCACAATTATTTTTTTTTCAATTTTTAGAACATTTCCATTACACCAGAAAAGAAATTAAGACAAAAAAGAAAACTCAACTCCTCCCATACCCCTAACCACTGCCTCTATTATTGGCTCATAGTATTGGTATATTGCATTTGTTACTGTTGATGAAAGACTGTTAAATTACTAACTGTAGTACATAGTTTGCAGTAGGTATATTTTTTCCCTGTATACCCCTCTATTATTAACATCTAGTTATACTGTCATACATTTGTTCTAGCTCATGGAAGAGATTTCTAATATTTGTACAGTTAATCATGGACATTGTTCACCACAAGATTCACTGTTTTATACATTCCCATATTTTAACTTCCAACTTTACTTCTGGTGACATACATGAGTCTAAGCTGCCACTTCCTACCACATTCACACACCATTCAGCACAGTTAGTTATTTTCAAAGTACCATCACCTCTGTCCATTTCCTTTCAACTTATTTAAACATTTTGCTCATAATAAGCAACCACACCACATTCTTTAGCCTTGTTCTATATCCTGGTAACTTATATTTCATGTCTCTGATTTTGCACACTATAATTAGTTCATATCAGTGAGTCAATACAGTATTTGTCTTTATGTGTCTGACTTATTTCACTCAGTATAGTGCACTTAAGTTTTCTTCAATTGTCTTTCTTTTTTCTTTTTTAAGATGGTTTTGTTCACCCACCATACCTTCTGTCCTAAGTAAACAATCAATGGTTCCCTTTATAATCATGTATTTATGCATTCTTTACCATCACGACTATCTATATATGAACATCTCCATTTCTTCCACAAAAAAGATGAAGAGTCAAAGAAGGTAGAAAGACAAAAGAAAAAGAAAAAGAATGAAGAAAAATGAGAGCTAAATTAAACTAAAGTAAAATAAGAGTCAGACAACATTACCAATGCCAAAAGCCCCATAACCCTCCATTATGTCCCCCTCTTATAGGCATTTAGCATTGGTATATTGCATTTGTTACATTAAAGGAAGCATAATACCATGTTTCTGTTGACTATTGTTTCTAGTTTGCATTGACTGTATTTTTCCCCAATACCACCCCATTTTTAACACCTTGCAAGATTGACATTCATTTGCTCTCCCTCATGTAAAAACATATTTGGACATTTGATCACAATTGTTGATCACTCTAGATTTCACTGAGTTATACAGTCCCAGTCTTCATCTTTCCTCTTTCCTTCTGGTGTCCCACATGCTTCTAACATTCCTATTTCAACCATACAGTCATCTTTGTTCAGTGTACTTACATTGTTGTGCTACCATAACCCAAAATTGTGTTGCAAACCTCTCACTCCTGTCTCTTCTTGTCTGTAGTACTCTCTTTAGTATTTCCTGTAGAGCAGGTAGTTTGTTCACAAACTCTCTCATTGCCTGTCAGAGAATATTTTAAACTCTCCCTCGTATTTGAAGGACATTTTTGCCAGATATAGGATTCTTGGCTGGTGGTTTTCCTCTTTCAATATCTTAAATATATCACACCACTTCCTTCTTGCCTCCATGGTTTCTACTGAGAAATCCACACATAGTCTTATCAAGCTTCCTTTGTATGTGATGGATTGCTTTTCTCTTGCTGCTCTCAGGATTCCCTCTTTGTCTTTGACATTTGATAATCCGATTATTAAGTGTCTTGGTGTAACTCTATTCAGATCTGTTCTGTTTGGGGTATGCTGTGCTTCGTGGATCTGTAATTCTATGTCTTTCATAAGAGATGGGAAAATTTCATTGATTATTTCCTCTATTGTTGCTTCTGCCCCTTTTCCTTCTCTTCTCTTGGGACACCCATGACACATACATTCATACACTTCATGTTGTCATTCTATTTCCTGAGATGTTGCTCATATTTTTCCATTCTTTTCCCTATCTGTTCTTTTGTGTGTAGGTTTTCAGGTTTCTTGTTCTTCAGTTCCTGAGTGTTTTCTTCTGCATCTTGAGATCTGCTGTTGCATGTCTCCATTGTGTCTTTTATCTCATGTGTTGTGCCTTTCATTTCCATAGATTCTGACAGTTATTTTTACAAACTTTTGATTTCTACCTTATATTCACCCAGTGTTTTCTTTATAGCCTTCATCTCTCTTGCCATATCTTCTATGAACTTGCTGATTTGGTTTTTGAGTTGATTTAGCATATTTCTTTGAAAATCTTTGATTGTTTCATTAAAGTAAAACAATATCTCAACTGTATCTTAATTGAGGTGTAAGTTTGTTCCTTTGACTGGGACATATCTTCATTTTTCCTGTTGTAATTTGTAGTTTTCTGTTTTCTAGACATCTGGTTTCTTTGGTTACCCCAATCAGATTTTCCCATACTAGAACAGGCTCATGTCTCCAAAGAGGGCTATATTCAGTATCATGTTTCCCTGAGGGTGTGTCTTAGAAGATTGACAGACTTTCCTGTGAGGTCTGTAGCTGCTTTGCTTTTCCTATCCTGCCCAGCAGGTGGTGCCTGTCAGCCTGTTGCTCCTGACTGGTGTAAGGAGGTACAGCCCCTTTAGTTTCTGTTTTGGCTGTTTTCCCCCAGGCTCTGGGGTCTGTGTTCTGAAGGGAAGGCTGGCCAAAGAGCTGGGTTCCACCTACTTCCTGATAGGGAAGATGCCCCCCCCTGTGGTGTTATCTTCTGCATTAGAATTGCTGCTTTGTCTCCCTGACTCTGTTATCTCCACCTCTGTCTATGTCAGAGCACTGTGAACTGAAAATAACTGAGGCTCTTTCCACTGAGCCTCTCAGTTTGAGAGAGAGAAAAAGGGAAAGAAAGCCTCCTTTCAGAGCCAGTCCATGTCCCCACCCCCCAGTTTTTCTCATCAGGCAGAGAGTGACCCTGGACTTTCTGGGTCTTTAAGTTCAGACATCTCTAAAAGCCTCTGTCTGCTTGTTAGAGTTTTGTCTATGCTTGCAGCTTGTATTCAGCAGTCCACATTTGTTAACTAAAATCTCAGTTGGAGCTGGGCTGAGTTATGTTTGCTGTTCTGGGAATGCTGCTTTCTCCTATAGCAAGGTCTTGCAGCTCAGCCTGCCACAGGGGTGGCTGAGTTATGTTTGCTGTTCTGGGAATGCTGCTTTCTCCTATAGCAAGGTCTTGCAGCTCAGCCTGCCACAGGGGTGAGGGCTCCAAGTTCTGTTCTGCAGTTTTTACTTCCAGATTTTATGCTGCAGTCTTAGCCATTCCACCCAGTCAACATTGGTGTACAATGTGTGGACAGTCATGGTTGCCCCTCAGCAGTTGTTCCAGATTATTTACTAGCTGTTCCTGGTTATTTATTAGTTGCTTCAGGGGACTAACTAAACTCCACTCCTCTCTACACCACTGTCTTGTCCCTCCTCTTCATTCCTCTTTAAGGTTGGTGTTTAGAGCTATAAATTTCCCTCTTAGAACCACATTCATTACATCCCCTAGGATTTGATATGTTTTATTCTTGTTTTCATTTGTCTCCAGATATTTACTGATTTTCTTGTAACTTCTTCTTTGACCCAATGATTGTTTAAGAGTGTGTTGTTTAACCTCTATATATTTGTGAAAGTTCCTGTTCTTTGGTGTTTATTGATTTCCAGCTTCATTCTCTTATGATCAGAGAAAGTGTTGTGAATAATTTCAGCCTTTTTAAAATTACTAAAACCAGTTTTGTGCCTTAACATATATTCTATCCTGGAGAATGTTCCATGAGCACTTGAGAAGAATATATATCCTAGTGTTTTGGGGTGCAGTGATCTATTTATGTCTTTTAGGTCTAATTCATTTATCATATTATTAGGTTATTTCCTTACTGATCTTCTGTCTAGTTGTTTTATCCATAGAAGAGAGTGATGTGTTGAAGTCTCCCACTATTATTGTAGAAACATCTATTGCTCCCTTCAGTTTTCCCAGTTTTTGCCTCATGTACTTTGGAGCTCCTTAATTGGGCCAGCACCCTTTTTATTGGTTAAAGCTTCTCCTTTCTTCTCTGAATCTCCCTCATCCTGAGGAGAAATATGAATGAAGTTTTTCTTTAAAAGGGTTTTTTTTTTATTTATTAGAGAATTTGTGCATTTACAGAGCTATCATGCATTATATGCAAGATTTCCATATATCAAGGTATTAACACCTTGCATTGTGTGGAACATTTGTTAAAATTGATGCAAAATGCATGATCATAGAAGTGTTATGCACAATAGCCCAACAATGGAAATAACTCAAATGTCCATCAACAGGTGAATGGATAAACAAAATATGGTATGCACATACTACGTGAATATTTTTAAACTATGTGCCTATGTACAAGAAAAAATAAAATGAAAATATTGTGTACTTCTCTTGTTTATTTCAAAGTAGATTTTCAAAGATGATCTACTGTTTTAGACCACTAATGTTTTTCAAATTTTTGAGATTTAAAAAAGCATGACTAAAAAAATTTAATGCTAGAACATTTTTATAATTGTAATAGTATAACTTATAATTACCTATTGCTTAATTTAGGGTTCACTGTGTAGTATAGTTCTATGGATATTTTAAAATTTTTCTTCTGTCAGTATATATACAATCTAACATTTCCCCTTTTAATCACATTCAGATATATATTACAGTGCTGTTAATTAAATTCACAGTGTTGCATTATCATCCATTGCCAAAATATTACCATTGTTCCAAATAGGAACCCTGTACATTTTAACTTTCCATTCATGATCCTCTTTCTGTTCCCTTGTAACCTATATTCTAGATTGTGACTCTATGAGTTTGCTTATTCTAATTGTATAAATTAAGTGAGATCATACCATAGTTGTCCCTTTGTGTATGGCTTATTTCACTAAATGTGATGTCCTTAAGGTTCATTTATGTTGTTACATGTATCAGGACTTCCATATTATGGCTAAATAATATTCCATTGTATGTATACACAACATTTTATTTATCCATTCATTAGGTGATGGACACTGGGATTGTTTCCATCTATTGACAATTGTGAATAATGCTGCTATGAATATCACTGTATAAATATCTGTTTGAGTCCCTGTTTTCAGTTATTTTGGGTATATACCAAGTAGTGGAATTTCTGGATCGTATGGTAGTTCTATACTTAGTTTTCTGAGGAACTGCCAAACTGTCTTCCACAGTGGCTGCACCATTTTACATTGAAACCAATAATGAATGATTGTTTCTATTTCTCTGCATCCCCTTCAACACTAGCTATTTTCCATGTTTTAATAGCAGCATCTCAATGGGTATGAAATGGCATCACATTGAGGTTTAAATTTGCATTTCCCTGATGGCTAATGATATCAACTGTCTTTTCATGTGCTTTTTGGCCATTAGATTATCTTCTTTGGAGAGATGTCTATTCAAGTCTTTTGTCCATTTTTAAATGGATAATTTTATTTTCTGTTGTTAAGTTGAAGGATTTATTTATATATTCTGGATATTAAACCTTTATTGGGGCGGGGCAAGATGGCAGACTGGTGAGCTGTATGTTTTAGTTACTCCTCCAGGAAAGTAGGTAGAAAGCCAGGAACTGCGTGGACTGGACACCACAGAGCAATCTGACTTTGGGCATACTTCATACAACACTCATGAAAACGTGGAACTGCTGAGATCAGTGAAATCTGTAAGTTTTTGTGGCCAGGAGACCCGCACGCCTCCCTGCCAGGCTCAGTCCCGTGGGAGGAGGGGCTGTCAGCTCTGGGAAGGAGAAGGGAGAACTGCAGTGGCAGCCCTTATCAGAAACTCATTCTACTGATCCAAACTCCAACCATAGATAGACTGAGACCAGACACCAGAGAATCTGAGAGCAGCCAGCCCAGCAGAGAGGAGACAGGCATAGAAAAAAACAACACGAAAAACTCCAAAATAAAAGCGGAGGATTTTTGGAGTTCTGGTGAACATAGAAAGGGGAAGGGCAGAGCTCAGGCCCTGAGGCTCATATGCAAATCCCGAAGAAAAGCTGATCGCTCTGCCCTGTGGACCTTTCCTTAATGGCCCTAATTGCTTTGTCTCTTAGCATTTCAATAGCCCATTAGATCTCTGAGGAGGGCCCTTTTTTTTTAATCCTTTTTTCTTTTTCTAAAACAATTACTCTAAGAAGCCCAATACAGAAAGCTTCAAAGACTTGCAATTTGGGCAGGTCAAGTCAAGAGCAGAACTAAGAGAGCTCTGAGACAAAAGGCAATAATCCAGTGGCTGAGAAAATTCACTAAACACCACAACTTCCCAAGAAAAGGGGGGTGTCCGCTCACAGCCATCATCCTGGTGGACAGGAAACACTCCTGCCCATCGCCAGCCCCATAGCCCAGAGCTGCCCCAGACAACCCAGTGTGACGGAAGCACTTCAAATAACAGGCACACACCACAAAACTGGGCGTGGACATTAGCCTTCCCTGCAACCTCAGCTCATTGTCCCAGAGTTGGGAAGGTGGAGCAGTGTGAATTAACAAAGCCCCATTCAGCCATCATTTCAGCAGACTGGGAGCCTCCCTACACAGCCCAGCAGCCCAGAACTGCCCTGGGGGGACGGCACTCACCTGTGACATAGCACAGTCATCCCTCAACAGAGGACCCGGGGTGCACAGCCTGGAAGAGGGGCCCACATGCAAGTCTCAGGAGCCATACGCCAATACCAAGGACTTGTGGGTCAGTGGCAGAGACAAACTGTAACAGGACTGAACTGAAGGATTAGACTATTGCAGCAGCTTAAAAACTCTAGGATCACCATGGAGATTTGATTGTTAGAGCCACCCCCCCTCCCTGACTGCCCAGAAACACGCCCCATATACAGGGCAGGCAACACCAACTACACACGCAAGCTTGGTACACCAATTGGACCCCACAAGACTCACTCCCCCACTCACCAAAAAGGCTAAGCAGGGGAGAACTGGCTTGTGGAGAACAGGTGGCTCGTGGACGCCACCTGCTGGTTAGTTAGAGAAAGTGTACTCCACGAAGCTGTAGATCTGATAAATTAGAGATAAGGATTTCAATTGGTCTACAAATCCTAAAAGAACCCTATCAAGTTCAGCAAATGCCAAGAGGCCAAAAACAACAGAAAATTATAAAGCATATGAAAAAACCAGAAGATATGGATAACCCAAGCCCAAGCATCCAAATCAAAATATCAGAAGAGACACAGCACCTAGAGCAGCTACTCAAAGAACTAAAGATGAACAATGAGACCATAGTACGGGATACAAAGGATATCAAGAAGACCCTAGAAGAGCATAAAGAAGACATTGCAAGACTAAATAAAAAAATGGATGATCTTATGGAAATTAAAGAAACTGTTGACCAAATTAAAAAGATTCTGGACACTCATAGTACAAGACTAGAGGAAGTTGAACAATGAATCAGTGACCTGGAAGATGACAGAATGGAAAATGAAAGAACAAAAGAAATAGTGGGTAAAAAAATTGAAAAAATTGAAACGGACCTCAGGGATATGATAGATAATATGAAATGTCCGAATATAAGACTCATTGGTGTTCCAGAAGGGAAAGAAAAGGGTAAAGGTCTAGGAAGAGTATTCAAAGAAATTGTTGGGGAAAACTTCCCAAATCTTCTAAACAACATAAATACACAAATCATAAATGCTCAGCGAACTCCAAATAGAATAAATCCAAATAAACCCACACCGAGACATATTCTGATCACACTGTCAAACACAGAAGAGAAAGAACAAGTTCTGAAAGCAGCAAGAGAAAAGCAATTCACCACATACAAAGGAAACAGCATAAGACTAAGTAGTAACTACTCAGCAGCCACCATGGAGGCAAGAAGGCAGTGGCACGATCTATTTAAAATTCTTAGTGAGAAAAATTTCAAACCAAGAATACTTTATCCAGCAAAGCTCTCCTTCAAATTTGAGGGAGAGCTTAAATTTTTCACAGACAAACAAATGCTGAGAGAATTTGCTAACAAGAGACCTGCCCTACTGGAGATACTAAAGGGAGCCCTACCAACAGAGAAACAAAGAAAGGAGAGAGAGACTTGGAGAAAAGTTCAGTACTAAAGAGATTCGGTATGGGTACAATTAAGGATATTAACAGAGAGAGGGGAAAAATATGACAAACATAAACCAAAGGATAAGATGGCTGATTCAAGAAATGCCTTCACGGTTATAACGTTGAATGTAAATGGATTAAACTCCCCAATTAAAAGATATAGATCAGCAGAATGGATCAAAAAAAATGAGCCATCAATATGTTGCATACAAGAGACTCATCTTAGACACAGGGACACAAAGAAACTGAAAGTGAAAGGATGGGAAAAAATATTTCATGCAAGCTACAGCCAAAAGAAAGCAGGTGTAGCAATATTAATCTCAGATAAAATAGTCTTCAAATGCAGGGATGTTTTGAGAGACAAAGAAGGCCACTACATACTAATAAAAGGGGCAATTCAGCAAGAAGAAATGACAATCGTAAGTGTCTATGCACCCAATCAAGGTGCCACAAAATACATGAGAGAAACACTGGCAAAACTAAAGGAAGCAATTGATGCTTCCACAATAATTGTGGGAGACTTCAACACATCACTCTCTCCTATAGATAGATCAACCAGACAGAAGACAAATAAGAAAATTGAAAATCTAAACAATCTGATAAATGAATTAGATTTAACAGACATATACAGGACATTACATCCCAAATCACCAGGATGCACATACTTTTCTAGTGCTCATGGAACTTTCTCCAGAATAGATCATATGCTGGGACATAAAACAAGCCTCAATAAATTTAAAAAGATTGAAATTATTCAAAGCACATTCTCTGACCACAATGGAATACAATTAGAAATCAATAACCATCAGAGACTTAGAAAATTCACAAATACCTGGAGGTTAAACAACACACTCCTAAACAATCAGTGGGTTAACGAAGAAATAGCAAGAGAAATTGCTAAATATATAGAGACAAATGAAAATGAGAACACAACATACGAAAACCTATGGGATGCAGCAAAAGCAGTGCTAAGGGGGAAATTTATAGCACTAAACACATATATTAAAAAGGAAGAAAGAGCCAAAATCAAAGAACTAATGGATCAACTGAAGAAGCTAGAAAATGAACAGCAAACCAATCCTAAACCAAGTAGAAGAAAAGAAATAACAAGGATTAAAGCAGAAATAAATGACATAGAGAACAAAAAAAAAAAACAATAGAGAGGATAAATATCACCAAAAGTTGGTTCTTTGAGAAGATCAACAAGATTGACAAGCCCCTAGCTAGACTGACAAAATCAAAAAGAGAGAAGACCCATATAAACAAAATAATGAATGAAAAAGGTGACATAACTGCAGATCCTGAAGAAATTAAAAAAATTGCAAGAGGATATTATGAACAACTGTATTGCAACAAACTGGATAATGTAGAAGAAATGGACAATTTCCTGGAAACATATGAACAACCTAGACTGACCAGAGAAGAAATAGAAGACCTCAACCAACCCATCACAAGCAAAGAGATCCAATCAGTCATCAAAAGGCTTCCCAAAAATAAATGCCCAGGGCCAGATGGCTTCACAGGGGAATTCTACCAAACTTTCCAGAAAGAACTGACACCAATCTTACTCAAACTCTTTCAAAACATTGAAGAAAATGGAACACTACCTAACTCATTTTATGAAGCTAACATCAATCTCATACCAAAACCAGGCAAAGATGCTACAAAAAAGGAAAACTACCGGCCAATCTCCCTAATGAATATAGATGCAAAAATCCTCAACAAAATACTTGCAGATCGAATCCAAAGACACATTAAAAAAATCATACACCATGACAAAGTGGGGTTCATTCCAGGCATGCAAGGATGGTTCAACATATGAAAATCAATCAATGTATTACAGCACATTAACAACTCAAAAGGGAAAAATCAATTGATCATCTCAATAGATGCTGAAAAAGCATTTGACAAAATCCAACATCCCTTTTTGATAAAAACACTTCAAAAGGTAGGAATTGAAGGAAACTTCCTCAACATGATAAAGAGCATATATGAAAAACCCACAGCCAGCATAGTACTCAATGGTGAGAGACTGAAAGCCTTCCCTCTAAGATCAGGGACAAGACAAGGATGCCCGCTGTCACCACTGTTATTCAACATTGTGCTAGAAGTGCTAGCCAGGGCAATCCGGCAAGGCAAAGAAATAAAAGGCATCCAAATTGGAAAAGAAGAAGTAAAACTGTCATTGTTTGCAGATGATATGATCTTATATCTAGAAAACCCTGAGAAATCGACGATACAGCTACTAGAGCTAATAAACAAATTTAGCAAAGTAGCGGGATACAAGATTAATGCACATAAGTCAGTAATGTTTCTATATGCTAGAAATTAACAAACTGAAGAGACACTCAAGAAAAAGATACCATTTTCAATAGCAACTAAAAAAATCAAGTACCTAGGAATAAACTTAACCAAAGATGTAAAAGACCTATACAAAGAAAACTATGTAACTCTACTAAAAGAAATAGAAGGGGACCTTAAAAGATGGAAAAATATTCCATGTTCATGGATAGGAAGACTAAATGTCATTAAGATGTCAATTCTACCCAAACTCATCTACAGATTCAATGCAATCCCAATCAAAATTCCAACAACCTACTTTGCAGACTTGGAAAAGCTAGTTATCAAATTTATTTGGAAAGGGAAGATGCCTCGAATTGCTAAAGACACTCTAAAAAAGAAAAACGAAGTGAGGGGAATTACACTCCCTGACTTTGAAGCTTATTATAAAGCCACAGTTGCCAAAACAGCATGGTACTGGCACAAAGATAGACATATAGATCAATGGAATCGAATTGAGAATTCAGAGATAGACCCTCAGATCTATGGCCGACTGATCTTTGATAAGGCCCCCAAAGTCACTGAACTGAGTCATAATGGTCTTTTCAACAAATGGGGCTGGGAGAGTTGGATATCCATATCCAAAAGAATGAAAGAGGACCCCTACCTCACCCCCTACACAAAAATTAACTCAAAATGGACCAAAGATCTCAATATAAAAGAAAGTACCACAAAACTCCTAGAAGATAATGTAGGAAAGCATCTTCAAGACCCTGTATTAGGCGGCCACTTCCTAGACTTTACACCGAAAGCACAAGGAACAAAAGAGAAAATAGATAAATGAGAACTCCTAAAGCTTAGAAGTTTCTGCACCTCAAAGGAATTTCTCAAAAAGGTAAAGAGGCAGCCAAATCAATGGGAAAAAATTTTTG
Organism: Choloepus didactylus; assembly: GCF_015220235.1. Taxonomy (NCBI): domain Eukaryota; kingdom Metazoa; phylum Chordata; class Mammalia; order Pilosa; family Megalonychidae; genus Choloepus; species Choloepus didactylus. The sequence continues at coordinate 148,963,614 of NC_051334.1, read as the reverse complement.
GAAACCATGTATCTGACAAAAGACTGATATCTTGCATATATAAAGAAATCCTACAACTCAATGACAATAGTACAGACAGCCCAATTATAAAATGGGCAAAAGATATGAAAAGACAGTTCTCTGAAGAGGAAATACAAATGGCCAAGAAACACATGAAAAAATGTTCCGCTTCACTAGCTATTATAGAGATGCAAATTAAGACCACAATGAGATACCATCTAACACCGATTAGAATGGCTGCCATTAAACAAACAGGAAACTACAAATGCTGGAGGGGATGTGGAGAAACTGGAACTCTTATTCATTGTTGGTGGGAGTGTATAATGGTTCAGCCACTCTGGAAGTCAGTCTGGCAGTTCCTTAGAAAACTAGATATAGAGTTACCATTCGATCCAGAGATTGCACTTCTCGGTATATACCCGGAAGATCGGAAAGCAGTGACACGAACAGATATCTGCATGCCAATGTTCATAGCAGCATTATTCACAATTGCCAAGAGATGGAAACAACCCAAATGTCCTTCAACAGATGAGTGGATAAATAAAATGTGGTATATACACACGATGGAATACTACACGGCAGTAAGAAGGAACGACCTCGTGAAACATATGACAACATGGATGAACCTTGAAGACATAATGCTGAGCGAAATAAGCCAGGCACAAAAAGAGAAATATTATATGCTACCACTAATGTGATCTTTGAAAAATGTAAAACAAATGGTTTATAATGTAGAATGTAGGGGAACTAGCAATAGAGAGCAATTAAAGAAGGGGGAACAATAATCCAAGAAGAACAGATAAGCTATTTAACGTTCTGGGGATGCCCAGGAATGACTATGGTCTGTTAATTTCTGATGGATATAGTAGGAACAAGTTCACAGAAATGTTGCTATATTAGGTAACTTTCTTGGGGTAAAGTAGGAACATGTTGGAAGTTAAGCACTTATCTTAGGTTAGTTGCCTTTTCCTTACTCCCTTGTTATGGTCTCTTTCAAATGTTCTTTTATTGTATGTTTGTTTTCTTTTTAACTTTTTTTTCATACAGTTGATTTAAAAAAGAAGGGAAAGTTAAAAAAAAAAGAAAAACAAGGAAAAAAAGATGTATTTCCCCCTTGAGGAGCCTGTGGAGAATGCAGGGGTATTCGCCTACCCCACCTCGATGGTTGCTAACATGACCACAGACATAGGGGACTGGTGGTTTGATGGGTTGAGCCCTCTACCATAGGTTTCACCCTTGGGAAGATGGTTGCTGCAAAGGAGAGGCTAGGCCTCCCTATGGTTGTGCCTAAGAGCCTCCTCCCGAATGCCTCTTTGTTGCTCAGATGTGGCCCTCTCTCTCTGGCTAAGCCAACTTGAAAGGTGAAATCACTGCCCTCCCCCCTACGTGGGATCAGACACCCAGGGGAGTGAATCTCCCTGGCAACGTGGAATATGACTCCCGGGGAGGAATGTAGAGCTGTCATCGTGGGACGGAGAACATCTTCTTGACCAAAAGGGGGATGTGAAAGGAAATGAAATAAGCTTCAGTAGCAGAGAGATTCCAAAAGGAGCCGAGAGGTCACTCTGGTGGGCACTCTTATGCAAACTTTAGACAACCCTTTTTAGGTTCTAAAGAATTGGGGTAGCTGGTGGTGGATACCTGAAACTATCAAACTACAACCCGGAACCCATGAATCTCGAAGACAGTTGTATAAAAATGTAGCTTATGAGGGGTGACAATGGGATTGGGAAAGCCATAAGGACCACACTCCACTTTGTCTAGTTTATGGATGGATGAGTAGAAAAATAGGGGAAGGAAACAAACAGACAAAGGTACCCAGTGTTCTTTTTTACTTCAATTGCTCTTTTTCGCCCTAATTATTATTCTTGTTATTTTTGTGTGTGTGCTAATGAAGGTGTCAGGGATTGATTTAGGTGATGAATGTACAACTATGTAATGGTACTGTAAACAATCGAAAGTACGATTTGTTTTGTATGACTGCGTGGTATATGAATATATCTCAATAAAATGAAGATAAAAAAAAAAAACCTTTATTGGATATGTGGTTTCCAATAATTTTCCTATTACGTAGGTGACTGTTTTACTTTCATTTACTTTCTGGCTCTTATATTTAGGTCTTTGATCCATTTTGAATTGATTTTTGTATAAGGGGTGAGGTAGGGGTCCTTTTTTTCTGCAAATGGATATTCAGATTTCTTAGCACCATTTTTTGAGGACACTATTCTTTTTCAATTGAGTGACCTTTACATTCTTGTCAAAAATCAGTTAACCATAAATTTGAGGGTTGATTTCTGAGCTCTCAATTTGAGTCTATTAGTCTACATGTCTGTCCTTGTGTAAGTGCCATGCTGTATTGATTACTGTGGTTTTGTAATACATTTTAAGACTGGGAATTGTGAGTCCTCCAACTTCATTCTTCTTTTTCAAGATGGCTTTAGCTATTTGTGCCCCCTAACTCTTCCATGTAAATTTGATTGACTTTTCCATTTTATTGGGATTGCATTGAATCTATGAATTGCTTTGTGTAGGCTTGCCAACTTGATGTTTGGTTTTCCAATCCATAAACATGCAATGTCCTTCCATTTATTTAGGTCTTCTTTATTTTATCAATGTATTGTAGTTCTCTATGTACAGGTCCTTTAGATCTTTGGTTAGATTTATTACTAGATATTTGATTCTTTTAGTTGTGATTGTAAGTGTAACATTTCTTGAATTCTTATTGTTCATTTCATGTGCATAAAAACTTTACTGAGTTTTGGGTGTTGATATATTAACCTACCACTTTGCTGAAATTATTTATTATCTCTAGGACCTTTTCTGTGAATTTTAAGGCTTTTCTGTATATGGGATCATATGATCTGCAAATAGGGAAAGTTTTACTTCTTCCTTTCCAATATGGATTCTTTTATTTCTTTTTCTTGCCTAACTCCCCTGTAAAGAACTTCCAGTACAATCATGAATAATGGTTGTGACAGTGGGCATCACTGTCTTGTTCCTGATCTTAGAGGGAAGGTTTTCAGTCTTTGGCCATTAAGTAAGATGTCAGCTGTGGGCTTTTCATATATGCCCTTTATCATATTTTGGAAGTTTCCTTCCATTCCTAGGGTTCCAAGTGTATTTATCAAGAAGTGGTGCTGGATTTTTTCAAATGCCTTTTCTGCATTAACTGGGATGATCATGTGTGTTTTTTTCTTTCATTCTGTTAAAATGGTGTATTACATTAATTGATTTTCTTATGTTGAACCAACCTTGCATACAAGGGATGAATGCCACTTGATCATGGTATATAATTCTTTTAATATGTTGTTGGATTAAATTTACCAACATTTTCTTCAGGATTTTTGCATCTATATTCATAATAAATATTTGTTTGCAGTTTTCTTTTCTTGCATTATCCATACCTGGCTTTGGTATAAATGTGATGTTCTCCTAGAATAAATTAGGGAGCATTGCTTCCTCTTCAATTTTTTGGAAGAGTTTGAGTAGAATTGGATTTAAGTTTTTTTGTAAGGTTTGGTAGAATTCTCCTGTGAAACCGTCTGATCCTGGGCCTTTCTTTGTTGGAAGTTTTTTTTTTAAATTCAGTTTTGTTGAAATATATTCACATACCATACAATCATCCATGGTATACAATCAACTGTTCATAGTATGATCATATAGTTATGCGTTCCTCACCATAATCTATTTCTGAACATTTTCCTTACATCAGAAAGAATCAGAATAAGAACAAAAAATAAAAGTGAAAAAAGAACTCCCAAACCATCCCCACATCCCACCCTATTTGTCATTCAGTCTTTATCCCCATTTTTCTACTCATCCATCCATACACTAGATAAAGGGAGTGTGATCCACAAGGTTTTCACAATCACACTGTCACCCCTTGTAATCTACATTATTATATAATAATCTTCAGGAGTCCAAACTACTGGGTTGGAGTTTGGTAGTTTCAGGTATTTACTTCTAGCTATTCCAACACGTTAAAACCCAAGAGGTGTTATCTATATAGTGCATAAGAATGTCCACCAGAGTGACCTCTCGACTCCATTTGAAATCTCTCAGCCACTGAAACTATTTCATCTCATTTTGCATCCCACTTTTGGTCAAGAAGATATTCTCAATGCCACAATGCTGGGTCCAGATTCATCCCCGGGAGTCATATGCTGCATTGCCAGGGAGATTTACACCCCTGGGAGTCGGGTCCCATGTAAGGGGGAGGGCAGTGAGTTCACCTGCTGAGGTGGCTCAGTTAGAGAGAGAAAGGACCACATCTGAGCAACAAAGAGGTACTCAGGGGGAGACTCTTAGGCACAATTATATGCAAGTTTAACCTCTCCTTTGCAGTAACAAGCTTCATAAGGGCAAGTCCCATGATCAAGGACTCAGCACATCAAACCGCCAGTCCCAATGTTTGTGACAACATCAACACCAGTCCAGGTGAGGAAGTCCAACACTTCTGCACCTTCCCCCAGCTCCACGGGGTGAGGGGACTGTAAATATATTTTTTATTCTCTGCCCAAATTACTTTGGGATGTGTCACTATTTCACTCTAACCTATACTAACCTCCCATATCTCACTTCCTATTCAAAGTTCCATGTAATTGCGGTGTTTGAACAAACCGACTATAGAGTTATACTGTTTAAAAAATATAGATCCTGCACCAAGTAGACATCTCTTCTCTTGGTCTTATATGGAAGTTGAAGTTTTAAAATACAGTCAGTTTCGATCTTTACCCTTTGGCCCTGTTTGCCCTAGTCTTAACCAGATCTGCTTCATTCATATCACTAATTGAAGTCTGGGCTCTTTTTCAGCTTTTTTTTTTTTAACAGTTGCTGTATGCACTAATACTGACATTCATATCTGCCAAGCTCTAGCTCTGAGTTTCATGTGTCTCAGAGATATGCATTGTTCCAGAGACCAATCAGGTTATACACTAAGGGATCAGCATCTCAAAGTTTAGAGATAGGCATTACAATTCAGGAATAGAGTTGACTACTGTAAGAGCTTACAATCTAGGGACTATTACAATAATCATGTCCACATTAGGCTATGTTCTAAGAGTCAATTCTGAGTTTACACATTGTAGTTAGTCCATATTGGTGAGGCATTATAGTGTTTGCCTTTATTTCTGGTGTACTTCACTCAAAATACTGTGTACAGGATCCATTCACCTCATTGTGTGTCTCACAGCTTCACTCCCTCTCATAGTTGCTCAATGTTCCATTGTATGCATATGCCACAGTTCACCATTCTGTTCCTCAGTCTACTTACCCTTAGGTCACCTCCACCCATTGCAAATCATGATTACTGTCTCCATGAACACCAGTTTGCAAGTGTCCATTCATGTCTCTGCTCTCAGATCTTCAAATGACATACCCCATAATGAGGTTGCAGGACCTTATGGTCCCCACATATTTAACTTTTTGTGGAACCACCACACTGACCTTCAGAAAGCCTACACTATTCTACCTGCTCATCAACAGTAGATAGGTACATCCCTCTCACCATGTTTTCTCCAACACTTTTACTCCTATATATAGTTTTCCTACAATTTTATAGAGTTACATTCACATACCATACATTTATCCACAGTGTACAATCAGTTGTTCATGGTATCATCATAAAGTTGTACATTTATCACCACAATCAGCACTTGAACATATTGATTACTACAAAAAAATTGTTTTTTTAGCAATAATAAAAAAAGATAAAAAGAAAAATAACATGTCATACAATACAATATAATAGTAAGGACAGAAAATAACACCACTACCAAGAATCCTGTATTCCTCCCCTATATCCCCCTCTCATGTACACTTAGCATTGGCATATTCCCTTTGTTACATTTAATGGAGGTATATTACAATGTTACTGTTGACCATAGACTCCAATTTGCTTTGGTTATGTTTTTTCCTGAAAACCATCCCTTTTTCAACACTCTACATGGTTGACATTCATTTGCTCTCCCACATGCAAAAACATTTTTATATTTGTATATTTAGTCACAGTCATTGGCCACTCCAGTTTTTGTCAAGTTATACAGTCCCAGTCTTTATCATCTATCTTTACCGCTGGTGTCATCCATTCTCCTATCCCACCTCTTTCAGTTATACTCACAGACATCTTTGTTCAGTGTACTTACAATACTGTGCTACCATCACACGGTATTATGCGATCTATTTCTGGATCTATACAATCAATCCTTCTAAACATTCTGTAGTCCTTAAGCATCAAATGCCTGGTGTCTGCCCTCTTTCTATCTCCTGGACACCTGTGTTGTCAGCTTTTAACTCCCAAAGTTTGTTCATTAATGTCTGTTCATATTAGTGAGACCATACAGAATCTGTCCTTTTGTTTCTGGCTAACTTCACTCAACATAATGTCCTCAAGGTTCATCCACATTATTATGTGATACATGTCTTTGTTCTGTCTTACAGCTGCATAATATTCCATCACGTGTATATACCACAGTTTGTTTATCCACTCATCCATCGATGGACATTTGGGCTGTTTCCATCTCTTGGCGACTGTGAATAATACTGCAGTAAACATTGGTTTACAAATGTCTGTTTGTGTCTTAAGCTTCATTTCCTCTGAGTATATACCTAGCAATGGAATAGCTGGGTCATACAGCAAATCTATATTTAGCTTCCTGAGGAAATGCCACACTATCTTCCAGAGTGGTTACACCATTCTACATTCCCACCAACAATGAATAAGTGTGCCTCTTTCTCCACATCCTCTCCAGCACTTGTCATTTTCTGTTTTTTTGGATAATGGCCATTCTGGTAGGTGTGAGACGATATCTCATTGTGGTTTTGATTTGCATTTCCTTAATAGCCAGTGAAGTTGAGCATTTTTTCATATGTTTTTGAGCCATTTGTATTTCCTCTTTAGAAAAATGTCTGTCCATGTCTTTTGCCCATTTTTTAATTGGATTGTTTGTCTTTCTGTTATTGAGATGCAGGATTCCTTTATATATTTGGGATATTAAACCCTTATCTGATATGTGGTTTCCAAATATCATCTCCCATTGTGTAGGTCACCTTTTTACTTTTCTGACAAATCCTTTGATGAACAAAAGTGTTTAATTTTGAGGAGATCCCATTTGTCTATTTGTTCTTTGGTTGCTCGTGCCTTGGGTGTGAGGTCTAAGAAACCACCTCCTATCACAAGATCTTTAAGATACTACCCTACATTTTCTTCTAAGAGTTTTATGGTCTTGGTGCTAATGTTTAGGTCTTTGATCCATTTTGAGTTAATTTATGTATAAGGTGTGAGATAGGCATCCTCTTTCATTCTTTTGGAAATGTATATCCAGTTCTCCAAACACCATTTGTTGAACAGGCTGCTCTTTCCCAGTTGCTTTGGCTTCACTGCCTTATCAAAGATCAGTTGTCTGTAGATGTGAGGGTCTACTTCTGAACACTCAGTTTGATTCCATTGGTGGGTATATCTGTCCTTATGCCAGTACCATGCTGTTTTGAGCACTGTAGCTTTGTAATATGCTTCAAAGTCGGGTAGTGTGAGACCTCCCACTTCATTCCTCTTTCTCAAGATATTTTTGGCTTTTTGGGGCACCTTACACTTCCAAATAAATTTAGTTATTGGTTTTTCTATTTCTGTAAAGTAAGTTGTTGGGATTTGAATTGGTATTGCATTGAATCTGTAAATCAGTTTAGGTAAAATTGCCATCTTAACTATATTTAGTCTTCCAATCCATGAACATGGCATGTTCTTCCATTTTTTTTTTTAGGTCTTGTTCAATTTCTTTTAGCAGTTTCTTATAGTTTTCTATGTAAAGTTCTTTTGTGTTCTTGGTTAAGTTTATTCCTAAATACTTGATTCTTTGGTTGCTATTGTAAATGGAATTTTTTTCTTGATTTCCTCCTCTTGTTGCACATTACTTGTGTATAGGAACACTACAGAGTTTTGCATGTTGATCTTTTAAACTGCTACTTTGCTGTATTCATTGACTAGTTCTAGTAGCTTTGCTGTAGATTTTTCTGGATTTCCTACATATAGAATCATGTCATCTGCAAATAGTGAAAGTTTTACTACTTCCTCTCCAATTTGGATGACTTTTATTTCTTTTTCTTGCCTAATTGCTCTAGCTAGAACTTCCAGCACAATGTTGAATAACAATGGTGATAGCGGGCATCCCTGTCTTGTTCCTGATCTTAGAGGAAAAGCTTTCAGTCCCTCCCCATTGAGTATGATGTTAGCTGTGGGTTTTCCATATATTGCCTTTATCATATTGAAAAAGTTCCCTTCTATTCCTATCCTTTGAAGTGTTTTCATCAGGAAAGGATGTTGAATTTTGTCAAATGCTTTTTCTGCATCACTCAGGATGATCATGTGGTTCTTCTGCTTTGATTTATTGATGTGGTGTATTACATTAATTGATTTTCTTGTGTTGAACCAGCCTTGCATACCTGGAATAAATCCCACCTGGTCCTGGTGTATAATTCTTTTAATGTGTTGCTGGATTCAATTTGTAAGTATTTTGTTGAGGATTTTTGCATCTATATTCATTAATGAAATTGGTCTATAATGTTCTTTTTTTGTAGTATCTTTGTCTGATTTTGGTATTAGGGTGATGTTGGCTTCATAGAATGAGTTAGGTAGCTTTCTGTCTTCAATTTTTTTGAAGAGTTTGAGCAGGATTGGTACTAATTCTTTCTTGAATGCTTGGTAGAATTCACATGTGAAACCATCTGGTCCTGGGCTTTTCCTTTTTGGCAGCTTTTTGATGACTGACTCAATCTCTTTACTTGTGATTGGTTTGTTGAGGTCATCTGTTTCTTCTTGAGTCAATGTTGATTGTTTATGCTTTTCTAGGAAGTTGTCCATTTCATCTAAGTTGTCTAGTTTATTAGCATACAGTTGCTCATAGTATCTTCTCTTTATCTCCTTAATTTCTCCAGGGTCGATAGTTATATTTCCTTTCCCATTTCTGATTGCATTTATTTGCATCTGCTCTCTCTCTCTCTCTCTCTTTTTTTTTTTTGTTAGCCTAGCCAGCAGTCCCTCGATTTTATTGATTTTCTCAAAGAATCAACTTCTGGTTTTGTTGATTCTCTCTCTAGTTTTCCTGTTCTCAATTGCATTTATTTCTGTTCTAATCTTTGTTATTTCTTCTCTTCTGCTTGCTTTGGGGTTAGTTTGCTGTTCTTTCTCTAATTCCTCCAGGTGAACAGTTAACTCTTCAATTTTTGCTCTCTCTTCTCTTTTAATACAGGCATTTAGGGCAATAAATTTCCCTCTCAGCACCACCTTTGCTGCATCCCATAAGTTTTGATATGTTGTGTTTTCATTGTGATTTGCCTTGAGGTATTTACTAATTTCCCTTGTAATTTCTTCCTTTACCCACTGGTTTTCTAAAAGGGTGTTATTTGGCCTCCATATGTTTGTGAATTTTATGACCTTCTGCCTTTTATTTATTTCCAACTTCATTTCATTATGGTCTGAGAAAGGGTTTTGTATAATATCAATATTTTCAAATTTGTTGAGACTTGCTTTGTGACCCAACATGTGGTCTATCCTAGAGAATGTTCCATGAGCACTTGAGAAAAAAGTGTATCTTGTGGTTGTTGGATGTGTGTTCTATAAATGTCTGTCAAGACTAGTTCATTTATCATACAATTCAACATCTCCATTTCTTTAGTGATCCTCGGTCTAGATGTTCTATCCATTGATGAGAGTGGTATATTGAAGTCTCCAACTATTATTGTAGAGGTGTCTACTTCTCCTTTCAGTGATCTCAGTGTTTGCCTCATGAATTTTGGGGCATTCTGGCTTGGTGCATAAATATTTATGATTGTTATGTTTTCTTGATGAATTGACCCTTTTATTAATATATAGTGTCCTTCTTTGTCTCTTTTAATTGTTTTACTTTTGAAATCTAATTTGTCTGGTATTAATATAGCTACTCCCACTTTTTTCTGGTTGTTGTTTGCGTGAAATATCTTTTTCCAAACTTTCACTTTCAGTCTATTTTTGCCCGTGTGTCTAAAGGGAGTTTCTTGTAGACAGCATATAGATGGGTCCTGTTTTTTAATCCATTTTGCCAGTCTATGCCTTTTTATTGGGGAGTTTAATCCATTTACATTTAGTGTTATTACTATAAGGGCAGTACTTTCTACTACCATTTTGTCTTTTGGAGTTTATATGTCATATCTTATTTTTTCCTCTCTCTCCTTTTACCTGTCCTGATAATCTTCATTTCTGCATTCTTCTCCAACTCTCTCTCTCCTGTCTTTTCCTATCAGCCTGTAGCACTCCCTTTAGTATTTCTTGTAGTGCTTGTCTCTTATTCACAGACTCTCTCAGTGTCTGTTTGTCTGAAAATGTTTTAACCTCTCCCTCATTTTTGAAGGAAAGTTTTGCCAGATATAGAATTCTTGGTTGGCAGTTTTTCTCTTTCAGTATCTTAAATATATCATGCCACTGTCTTCTTGCCTCCATGGTTTCTGCAGAGAAATCTGTACATAGGCTTATTGACCTTCCCTTGTATGTGATGGATTGCTTTTCTCTTACTGCTTTCAGAATCCTCTCTTTGTCTTTGACATTGGGCAATCTGATCAGTAAGTGTCTTGAAGTAGGTCTATTGGGATCTATTCTATTTGGGGTATGTTGTACTTCTTGAATCTCTAATTTTCTGTCTTTTATAAGAGTTCGGAAATTTTTAGTGAATATGTCTTCTATTACTCTTTCTGCCCCTTTTCCCATCTCTTCTCCTTCTGGGATACCCATAACATGTATATTTGTGTATTTCATGTTGTCACTCAGCTCCCTAAGACCCTGCTCATATTTTTCCATTTTTTTCACCATCTGTTCTTTTGTGTGTATGAATTCTCATGACCTGTCTTCCAGTTCACTGATCCTTTCTTCTGCCTGTTCAAATCTACTGTTGTGTCCCTCCATTGTGTTTTTCATCTCCTCCATTGTGGTCTTCATTCCCATGAGTTCTGCCATTTGTTTTTTCAAGTTTATGAATTCTTCTTTATGGTCATCCAGTGTCTTCTTTATATCCTTCAGCTCTTTCACTATAGCTTCCTTCATTTCATTGAGTTTATTTAGCATTAGTTGCCTCAACTCTTGTATCTCAGTTGAGCTATTAGTTTGTTCCTTTGGCTGGTCCATATTTTCATGTTTCCTGGTATGGCTTGTTATCTCAAGTTGCCTAGGTATCTGATTTTCTTGATTAGTTTATTCTGGAGCTTGTTTTCTATCTTTTACCTTGTGGTTTTCTTGTTGTTTGGCTTTGTTCTCTGGCCTCTGTTATTCAGTTCAACTTATTCTAGACCTCTAACTTGGGTTCTATTTATTTGATCAGAATTTTTCACCTGTTTTTTATGTTTGTTGCTCTGCTTCTATGTAGCCTTTTTTTGAGAGGGTCTCCTCAGATGTGGTCAACCCCAGTCAGATTTTCCCAGTCTAGTGAGGCCCAGGTCTCATTGGGAGGGTATGGAGTTTTCCTGAGAATGAGACCCTCCTATGAGGCCTTTAGAATTGGTGCTTTTCCTCTCCTGTCCAGCAGGTGGCACTTGCCACCCCACAGCTCCCCCATCAGTTTAAGGAGGTATACAGAATTTAGTTCTCCTGGTGACTCTGATCCTGTCAGGGGCATGGCTGACTGAAGTCAGAATCTGAATTCCAGCCCCTGGGGTCTGAGTTTCCAGAAGGAGGACTGCCAGTTGAGCTGGACCTCCCTCCACTCTCCCAATCCTTAGAACTCCAGTTGTCTCTCAGGGGCACTATTCCCTTCTCCCCTCTCCTCTTTGGGGCATCTCCAGCTAGATTCCTTGGTCAGCCTGTGTTGCCAATTAAAGACGGGGCTGGAGACCTTGAGAAGTGAATCCAGAACTCAAAGATGCTGTGGGTACTCTGTCTCCCCCCAAGCCCAGACTAGTCTCTCAACCTGGGCTTTCTGATAGGAAATAACCACCTATTACTTTTAGATTAAAAAAATAGAAAAGAAAAACAAGAAAAAGAAAAAAGAAAAGAAAAAAGGAGTCCCTTTTAAAAGTCTTTCCCCAGCCTGGAAGTTTTTTCAGTGTCAGAATAGAGCATTTAAAGATGTACTTTGGGCTATTGTCTGATAATTACTCTCCAACAGCTTTAATTCCACCCCTGCCAGGGGCTATTGAAATGCAAAAAGATAAGGAATCAGTGAGAAGCCAGAAGGGATAAAATGTAGGGGAAAAATGGCTTTTTTGGAGCCTGGGAATGGGTGCCTGCTTTTATGTGACCCCTTCTCGGAGCCCAGCCCTTCTTTAGCACCCCAGCTCCCAAAATTATTTAATTAATTTATTAATTAATGCTGCAGTTGAAGCTGGGTTGAGCCCCCCTTCTTGCCCTCAGCAGATTGCTGTTTTTTGTTTTTTTTTCCCCCCCTTTCAGGGAGCCAGTAGCAAGACAGTCTGTGAGGTCTGGGTGGGGAGGGGTGCCAGACCCCTTGTCTGGGGAACCTACAATGTTCGCTGCATTCTCAGCTTTTCCTCCAATTCCAAACTTGTGTCCAATGTGTGACTGGTTACTGGAGACCCCAAAAACACTGTTTCATATAGTTCTTGGGTAATTGCCAGCTACTCTAGGGGAGAGACGAAATTCTGCACCTCACCATTCTGCCATCTTGCCCAATTGTTGGAAGGTGTTTGATTACTGATTTAATCTCTACTAATAATTGGTTTAAATTTCTGCAAATAAAAGTCTTCTATTCCTTCTTGTGTCAATGCAGATAGTTTGTCTGTTTCTAAGTATTTGTCCATTTCACCTATGTTAGTTATCTAACTTATTGGTGAACAGTTGTTCATAGTATCCTCTTATAGTCCTTTTTATTTTAGCAGAGTCATTAATAATATCCCCTTTTCATTTCTGAGTTTCATTATTTTTATTCTCCTTTTTCTTCACCAGTCTAGCTAGTGGTTTGTCAACTTAATTGATATCTTCAAAAAACAAACTTTGGTTTTGTTGATTCTCTTTGTTTTTGTTTTCTATTTCATTATCTATGCTGTAATCTTTGTAATTTCCTTCCTTCTTCTCTCTTTGGGTTTAGTTTTCTCTTCTTTTCCTAGTTCTTCCAATTTTGGTGTTAGTTCTCTGATTTGAAATCTTTCTTCTTTTCAAATGTGAGCATTTAGAGCTTTAAATTCACCTCTCTGTACTGCCTTCATTGCATCCCATAGGTTTTGGTATGCTGTCTTTTCATTTTAATTTGCCTCAAGATATTTCCCAATTTTACTTGTGATTTCCCCTTTAGCTCTCTGGTTGATTAAGAGTATGTTGTTTAATTTCCACATGTTTGTGAATTTTCAATTTCTCCCTCTGTCATTGACTTATAGGTTTATTCCATTGTGGTCAGAAAATATACATTTTATGATTTCTAAAATGTTGAATTTATTGAGATTGGTTTGTCACCTACCATATTGTCTATCCTGGAGAATGATCCATGTGTGCTTGAGAAGTATGTGTATCCTGTTTACATTGGTGAAGTGTTCTATAGATGTCTGTTGGGTCTAGTTGGTTTAAAATGTCATTCAATCATGTACTTCCTTATTGATCTTCTGATTGGATGTTATATCTGTTCTTGAAATGGTGTATTAAAGTCTCCTACTATTTATGTAGAACTACCAATTTCTCCCTTCAAATCTGTCACTATTTACTTCATATATTTTTGGGTCTCTGCTGTTAAGTACATACATATTTATAATTATTACATCTTCTAGTTGAAACATTCCTTTTGTCAGGATGTAATGACCATTTTTTTCCCTCATAATTGTTTTTGATTTAAAATATACTTTATCTGATATTTGTAGATCTACCCCTGCTCACTTTTGGTTACTATTTGCTTGGTATATTTTTTTCCATCCTTTCACTTTCAGCCTACTTGTCTTTGAATTTAGGTAAATATCTTGCAGATAGCATATAGTTGGGTCATACTTTTTTTTTCAAATCCATTTTGCCAATCTCTACTTTTTTAATAGAGAGTTTAATCCATTTTCATTTAAAGTCAGTACTGATAATGCAACAATATCTTCCGCCATTTTCTCTTTAGCCTATGTAGGTCCTTTACCTTTTTTTCTCTCAATTCTTCAGTTAATGCCTACTTTCATATTTATTTGATTTTTTTGTTTGTTTTGTACCATATTGAGTGTCGTCTCTTTTCTATATGGATTTTTTTTTAATATATGCTTTCTTTGTGGTTACCATGGGGCTAAAACTTAACATTCTAAATATATAGCAATCATACTTTGATACCAACTTGACATCAATGGCACACACACCTTCTTTTCCTCTACTCCTCCATTGCCCCACTTCTTTTGTACTTGTTATGACTTATAACTTTGTGCATTTTATGTCCAAAACCACAGATTTATCATTGCTTTTTACTTATTTGAATTTTAGCACCTGTAGGAAGTAAAAAGTGGAGTTAACATACCAAATAATATAATACAATAGTACTGGCATTTATAGCTATTCAAATTGCCGTCTTTACTGGAGGACTATATTTCTTTATGGTGCTTTGAATCACTGTTTATTGTCCTTTCCTTTCAGTATGAAGAACTCCCTTTAGCATTGCCTGTAGGGCAGGTCTAGTCATGATGAATACCCTCAGCTTTTCTTTATCTGGGAATTTCTTACTCTATCTGTCATAGTAAAAAGAATGTCTAGCCATATATAAAATTATTGGTCAGCAGTTGTTTTCTTTCAACATTTTAAGTATTTCAACCCACTTCTCATCTCCATGGATTCTGATGAGAAATCGGCACTCAATCTAAATGTGGCTCCTTTGTACATAGCATGTTGCTTTTCTGGTGCAGGTTTCAAAGCTCTCTCCTTGTCCTTTGCACTCTGCAGTGCAATTGATATATGATAGTGTATTTTTCTTCATGTTTATCCTGTTCGGTATTCTGTGGGCTTCCTGGATGTGGATATTAATATCTTTTGCTAACTTTGGGAAATTCTTTGTTATTATTTCTTTGACTATTCCTTCTGCATCTTTCTCTTTTCCTTTTCTGGGACTTCCATAATGCATACATTGGTACACTTGATGGTGTCACAGAGGTGTCTTAGGCTATTTTTGATTTTTATAATTTTTTTTTTTTTTTGCTTTCTGTTCCTCAGTCTGACTCATTTCAAGTGTCTTGTCTTTAAGTTCACTGATTCTTTCTTCTGTCAGGTCCAATCTGTTGTTGAAACGATTCTGGACATTTTTCATTTCAATTATTGTGGTCTTCAACTCCAGTAGTTCTGTTTTGTTCCTTTTTTAAGATTTTTATCTTTTTACTAAGATTCTCATATTGCACATTGTTTTCCTGATATCCTTTAGTTCCTTCTCTGTGTTTTCCTTCATCTCCTTGAACATTTTTGAGACCATTTTTTAAATGCTATTTTCAGTATGTCCACTTTCTGGGCTTTTCATTGGTGTTTCCTGGATTTTTATACACTTCCTGTGGATAGGCTATCATCTCCTGTTTCTTTGTTTGTGTTGTACTCTTGTTGCACACTGTACATTTTAATATTTTAAAATGCTGACACTTTGACTTACTCCCTGGGATGTCTGTTTCTTGGTTTTGTAACCAGTTGGTGAGATGACAGAGATTTTCTTGAGCTTCAGCTTTCCTGTCAGGAAGTTTGGCCAAGGTGAATGCAGTATGCACAGTTTTCCTTGTCTATATGGACCTGTGTTTTGCCCAGGGCTTTTGTTTTTTTTAGGGTTTCCTTGTTTAGAGGAGTTGAATTATTCCCTCTGTTTCCCAGGAGAGAGACCTACCTCTCCCAGGTGTTGGAAGCCAGTAAGCCTTTCCCTGAGACTTTCTGCCTCTATAGTTTCTTACACCACTTTCTGGTCTCAAGCTGTTTTTCCTTGGAGAGAAAATTCTTGGAGGAGGGGCAAGCAGGAGAGGGCTTTCCCGTAGCAGTGGTTCCCAGTGAAACAGGGCCAGGGACCTACAAGGGGGCATGGACTGGCTCCATAGTGCCTTGAGGAGAGTATCAGGAAGGGTGCCAAGAGCTTCTTGCAGGCTCTCCAAAGCTGAGCTTTCTTGGCCTGCCCCACAAATGCAGCCCTTCAGCTCACTGTCCCCTACAGTCCTGAGGAAGTGCAGTGTCCTTAAGCATTCATCACTGCCACCTCACAGGGGTAGTATGAAATTATGGCAGCTGCTGCCCTTCTCTGGGCATTTTGAAACATTGGCTGCTGCCACCCTTGTCCTAGGTGGGTTGGAACCACCCTCAGAGCTATGACTCTGCAACCCTAAGTTGCTAATCAAAAGCTGTGATCAGTGATCTGCCATGCCCACACCTCATATTGGGGAAGATTTTCATGTCTCCTTCTGTCACCAATGAGCTAGCCAGGAGACACAGAACCCATAGCTGACTGTGATGAGAGTGGAGGATGGGCACACCTGCCTTCTGAAAGCTGGTTATTGGTAGACTTTAGTCTTTCTGGTGTTTCATGAACTCTGGGATGTGACATTGGCCTTATGGACACCTAATACTAATATTCTCATTCATTTTCTTAAGAGATCTGGTTCATTAATTCCATTTTTTTTCTGTTTACTATGTGTTCAGATGTAGGGAAGCATTATCAATGAAGTATATGGTGGTATTGGGCCCATTGGGATGGAATCACTTGGGTATGTAGTTAGAAGTTTCTATGATTGCTCTAAGATTTGCAGAAGGATAGATGCTTCCATCAGGACTATTGTCAGAGTAAACCAACAACAAAGTAGCAAGCATCAGGCCCTGGTAAAAGCAAATGCTTATTGGACTAATAATAAATAGCAGAATATTGGAATTTAGCTGGTTGACAATAAGGAATTATGGGAACTATGCAATCTGTGGAATACTCATCCATCTAAGAGCATTTACATACAAAATTTAGAACCATATTGTGCAGGCCAACCAAAATGTCTGAGGGCAGAATCTGGCCTTCAGGTCTACATTTAGTGACTTTTGAATTCTGTTGGACTAAGAACTGTGAGGATGATTGGTGGCCAATGTAAGGGATGTGGAAAATGTGATAAGATGGCTAAACTGTAACTAGCCATACATGTGCAGAGAGGTGGTGAAGAGTTCCTAATTATCAGTTGAAGAAAGACTTAAGAAAAAGTTCCCAGAGAAGATGACAGGTGTGTTGTCAGAGGGATTCTGGTGATACCCTGTGGCTTGTCAGTAGCACCTTGCTTACAGCTGGGTTTCTGGGAGCAGTTTACTAATAAACTATTTACTTCTCTCACTGACCCTCAGAAGAAATTGGGGGCTGAGGTGGGGATTTGGCCTAAGCAAGTAGGAGATAGTTTAAGCTACTTTAATGACCAGTATAATATTGATCCATCCAATCCTCTGGTTAATTCTGTTAGGCAAAATTTTCCACCTCCTTCTTTAGTATGCTTTCTTTGGTGACCAAGTGTATGGCTATCCACCTACCCCCACCCTCACAATGCATATGTTAAATCCTTTCTATACTGAAAACCTTTGGAAGTATTTTGGAGCTGTAGTTGCTTATGGACTATGAGTATAGAAAAAACCAGGATGGGGTTTTCAGAACTTGGAACTTGTACTGGCAAGGAGAGACTTAGGTGAAGAGTCCAGCCAAATAAAGACATGTTGCAGATACTATCAATCTATTCAGAATTTGGATCAATTCATGAAAAGTTGATTAAGCCATAAGGTGGCAGGCAGGATCCACAGTCTGGAGGGGTGTCTAACAATATGAGTGGTTGGATGTGACACAGAACTGTTGACAATCACTAATCCTGAGCCAAAGGCTCATGATACTTTGCTTTCTCAAAGCATTTGTAAACCCACAGATCTGTTCTGGTGGTGAGAGAAGGTGATTAAAAGACCTGTGGACCAAAGACAGAAGCACTGGAATCATTAGGTAGTTTTCACACTTAGTTACTCTCATCTATGTCTTAGCTAATAGCTTAGACAATCTAGAGTGGAAATATAGGTCTCAAATAGCCTATCTGCCCTAGAAGACAATTATTACAAAATGGGCCTGGGACAGCTTTATATGGAGACATAAATTGGCTAATGCAAATTTAGACAGTGATGTTGAGTGAATCTCTTAGAAGTAGTCCAGTATACAACTCTTGGGAAGTACCCAACTGTTGTTTCCTGCCTTTTGGGTCTAAAAGAAAAGCAAACATTAAAAATATTATATATTTTAATATTTTTCCAGGGGAATAGAAATAAACTTACATATTAAGGAATCCAAATGACATATCAGGTTTTATTTTTCTGCTGATTGATTCACCTATATACTTTGATTCAGTTACATACTTTGTATGAATGCAGAAGATAAGAAAGAACCTTAACATTTATTGAACACTTACAAAATGCTTGGCATTGTGCTATTTACCTTCATCATTGCTTCAGAAACATAGGTAGGAATTGTTATATTTATTTTAGAAATCAGGGAATGGGAGGCTCAGTGAGGTTATGTAGCTTGTCCAAACTCACACTGCTAGTAAACAGCAGAGCCAAGATGGGAGCTCATGTGTATCTATCTCCAAAGTTCATATTCTTCTTGTCACAAGGTGCAAACATGAGCACATTTTGTTAAGTCCAGGAAATTTGAATCCAACTCAATGACAATAGAAGTGTGACACATTTCAAAAGAGGACACTTTGCACACAGTAGACACATGACAAATGTTGAATTAAAAAAGCTGAACACTTGAAAATACATTACTTTAACAGTAGCTGTCACATGTAACTTCTTTTGTCTAGAATTGTGAGTAAAATATAACCTCTCTGAATTTTAGCATGAGTTTTTACCTCCTGGATTTTAATTAGTGTATTTTTCATTACCTGATGCTGCTTCTGCATTTTAATAACCACCAGCTTTCAGTAACTGATACCAGTGTGTATTAGTAATAAGCTTTACTTTATGAATGAATTAATGAATGTATCAGCCATCTTCCCCTCAAAAGAGATGTTAATGACATTTCTTGCAATCCAATGGGGTTAGTGAATTTTTAAAATGTACAATTTAAAATCTGCAATATAATCTGTAGACTGTGAATTTTATTTCACCCTAGAGAGGACCCCAATATTGCTTTATTGTTGTTTTCTTAGTTGTTTCTTTTGAATCCAAAAATTCAAGTAATGCTTTGGAAAATATGTGAAGCTAAATGCCACATTTACAATTGTTTTTGAAAAGGTCTAACCTTTATTAAAGAAACTGGGTAAATACAATTCAAAAGGGTTTACTTCTCTTGTAAATTAAGTGGTATGTTTGTAGACTGAAAGGTCAATTTTCCAGCAGACTGGTTTTCAAAAACTATAACCTTTCCACACTAAATCAAGGAAGATAATTTGTTTTACATTTATGACATATAGATCATAATGCTGTTCTGATTTTGAAGCACAGTTACTTGTGGCACATCAAGAGCACTTGTTATGATGAAATGTAAATATTGTCTTCTGAAGACACATGTGAAGGAACTTTGAAATGAGGTATTTGGCTTCCAACACTTGAAACTGAATTCATCTTCTGAAGATGTAACCCAATTGTGCTTTAGTTGTCACCTTGGGTCTATTGAGTCATTTTACAACTTTCTACAGAAAATATTATTTTTACTCTTTTCATTAGAGAGAAGTATCTCATTTTCCTTTCCATTATCCAAAAATATTAAAAATCATAGCCTGCTTTAAGAAATCACACATGTAGACACACTCATGCACACATATGCATGCAATTACTTTCCTCCTACTGGCTCTGGTGGTGGGTATTGGCTCTATACTGTTTTGAAATCCTGTTAATTGAAGAAAAAATGCTGGAGAAAAATTGTTCCTTAAGACTGCTGGCTTTCACAACCTGTGGACATGCCTCAATATCTGGAGTGGATGATAGCCTTTTGTGTACCTGCTGCTAATTGTCTCAGAGTGAGGAAGGCAGAAGTTAGCCAAAAGGGGAGAATAACCACACCACTTACAGCCATCTTCCTGGCAGGCTGGGAGTGCACCTATCTGGCACCAGTGCCCCAGCCCAGAACTGTGCCAAAAAAACCAGTGCAACAGGAAGTGTTTCCAGCAACACACACACATGCCACAATACCTGACATGGACAATAGCCTTTCAGGCACCCACAGCTAATTGTCCCAGAGCTGGGAAGGTGGAGCTGTGCAAATAAGGGGAAATTAACATGCCCCATACAGTCATTCTTTCAGCAGGCTGGGAATGCACCTACAAGGCCCTGTGGCCCAGAACTTCCCTTGTGATGTAGCAGCCTTCTCTCAGCAGAGGCTCTAGGAGGGCACAGCTTGGAAGAGGGACCCACTCAGAAGTACCAGGGACCATATGCCAATACCAAGGACTTGTAGGTCAGTGGCAGAGACAAACTGTGGTGAGACTGAAGTTAATATACTCTTGAAACAGCTTTAAATCTCCAGGAACATCCAGGAAGTTTGATAATTAAAGCCACCATCCCTCCCTAACTGCTTAGACACATGCCCCACATTCAAGGCAGGCAGCACCAGCTACACATGCAAACTTGGTGCATCAATTGGACCCCCACAAGATTCAGACCCCCACTCACCACAAAGACAAAGTTGGGGAAAACTGGCTTAAGGGGTATAGGTGGCTTGCAGATGCCACATGCTGGTTAGTTAAAGTCTATGCCAGGCTGTAGATCTGGCAAATTTGAGATAAGTGTTTGAATAATTCTACATATCCTAAAAGAACCCAATCAAGTTAAGTAAATGCCAAGAGGCCAAAAACAACAGAAAATTTTGAAGCATATGAAAAAACCAGATGATATGGATAATACAAATCCAAACACCCAAATAAAAAGATCAGAGGAGACACAGTATTTGGAGCAATTAATCAAAGGACCAAAGACAAACAATGAGAGCATGACACAGGATATAAAGGACATGAAGAAGACCCTAGAAGGGCATAAAGAAGAAATTGCAAGAGTAATTAAATAAACAGATGATCTTATGGAAATATAAGAAACTGTTGACCAAATTAAAAAGATTCTGGATACTCATAGTACAAGACTAGAGGAAGCTAAACAGTGAATCAGTGATCTTGAGGACAACAGAATGAAAAATGAAAGGACAAAAGAAAGAATGGGGAAAAATTGAAAAAATCAAAAAGGACCTCAGGGATATGATAGATAATATAACTGTCCAAATATAAGACCCTTTGGTGCTCCAGAAGGGGAAGAGAAAGGCAAAGTTCTAAGAAGAGTATACAAAGAAATTGTTGGCAAAAACTTCCCAAACCTTCTAAACAATATAAATACACAAACCATAAATGCCCAATGAACTCCAAATAGGATAAATCCAAATATACCCACTCCAAGACATATTTTGATCAGATTGTCAAATACTGAAGAGAAGGAGCAAGTTCTGAAGGCAGCAAGAGAAAAGCAATTCAACACTTACAAAAGAAACAGCATAAGATTAAGTAGTGACTACTCAGTGGCCACAATGGAGGTGAGAAGGCAGGGGCATGACATATTTAAAACTCTGAGAGAGAAAAATTGCCAAACAAGAATTCTTTTTCTAACAAAGCTCTCTTTCAAATTTGAGTGAGAGCTTAAATTTTTCAGAAACAAACAAATGCTGAGAAAACTTGCTAACAAGAGACCTGCCCTACTTGAGATACTAAAGGGAGCCCTACCAATAGAGAAACAAAGAAAGGAGAGAGAGATATGGAGAAAGGTTCAGTACTAAAGAGATTCAGTATGGGTATGTTAAAGGACATTAAGAGAGAGAGGGAAAAATATATCTCACAAACATATACCAAATGATAGGATGGTTGATTCAAGAAATGTCTTCACAATAATAATCTTGAATGTAAATGGATTAAACTCCCCAATTAAAAGACACAGATTGGCAGAATGGATCAAAAAATATGAACCATCAATATGTTGCATGCAAGAGACTCATCTTAGACACAGGGACACAAAGAAATTGAAAGTGAAAGGATGGAAAAAATTTCATGCATGCTACAGCCAAAAGAAAGCAGGAGTAGCAATATTAATCTCAGATAAAATAGACTTTATAAGCAAGGAATTTATGAGAGACAAAGAAGGCCACTACATACTAACAAAAGGAGAAATTCAACAATAAGAAATAACAATCATAAATGTTTATGCACCCAACCAAGGTGCCATAAAGTACATGAGAAAAACACTGGCAAAACTAAAGGAAGCAACTGATGTCACCACAATAATTGTGGGAGACTTCAACACATCACTCTCTCCTATAGATAGATCAACCAGACAGAAGACCAATAAGGAAATTGAAAACCTAAACAATCTGATAAATGAATTTGATTTAACATGTATATTGAACATTATATCCCAAACCACCAGGGTACACATTGCTCTCCATGCTCATGGAACTTTCTCCAGAATGGATCATATGCTGGGGCATAAAACAAGCCTCAATAAATTTAAAAAGATTGAAGTTATTCAAAGCACATTCTCTGACCACAATGGAATACAATTAGAAGTCAATAACCATCAGAGACTAAGAAAATTCACAAATGCCTGGAGGTTAAACAACACACTCCTAAACAATCAGTGGGTTAAAGAAGAACTAGGAAGAGAAATTGCTAAATATATAGAGATGAATGAAAATGAGAACACAACATATCAAAACCTATGGGATGCAGCAAGATCAGTACTGGGGAGGGAATTTAGAGCAAGAAAAATATACATCAAAAAAGAAGAAAGACCTAAAATCAAAGAACAAATGGAGCAACTGAAGAAGCTAGAAAATGAACAGTAAACTAATCCTAAACCAAGTAGAAGAAAAGAAATAAGGATTAAAGCAGAAATAAATGACATAGAAAACAAAAAGAGAGAGAATAAATGACACCAAAATTTGTTCTTTGAGAAGATCAACAAGATTGACAAGCCCCTAACTAGACTGACAAAATCAAAATGAGAGAAGACCTATATAAACAAAATAATGAATGAGAAAGATGACATTACTGCAGGTCCTAAAGAAATTAAAAAAATATAGGAGGATACTGTGAACAACTGTATGCCAACAAATTGGACAATGTAGAGGAAATGGACAATTTCCTGGAAACATGTGAACATTATAGACTGACCAGAGAAGAAATAGAAGACCTCAACCAACCAATCACAAGCATAGAGATCCAAACAGTCATCAAAAAGCTTCCCACCAGTAAATGCCCAGGGCCAGACGGCTACACAGGGGAATTCTACCAAACTTTCCAAAAAGAACTGACACCAATCTTACTTAAACGCTTTCAAAGCACTGAAGAAAATGGAACACTACCTAACATGTTTTATGTAGCTAACATCAATCTAATACCAAAACCAGGCAAAGATGCTACAAAAAAGGAAAGCTATAGGCCAATCTTCCTAATGAATATAGATGCAAAAATTCTCAACAAAATACTTGCAAATAAAATCCAAAGACACATTAAAAAAATTATACACCATGACCAAGTGGAGTTCATCCCAGACATGCAAGGATGGTTCAACATAAGAAAATCAACCAATGTATTACAACACAACAAATCAAAAGAGAAAAATCAAATGATCATCTCATTTTCACTCTAAAAAAGAAAAATGAAGTGGGAGGACTTACAGTCCCTGACTTTGAAGCTTATTATAAAGCCACAGTAGTCAAAACAGCATGGTACTGGCACAAAGATAGATTTAGTGATCAATGGAATCAAATTGAGAATTCAGATATAGACCCCCAGTTCTATGGTTGACTGATCTTTGATAAGGCCCCCAAAGCCACTGGACTGGGACATAACAGTCTTTTCAACAAATGGGGCTGGGAGAGTTGGATATCCATATCCAGAAGAATGAAAGAGGACCCCTACCCTACACCCTACACAAAAATTAACTCAATGTGGATCAAAGACTTCAATATAAAATTACCATAAAACTCCTAGAAGATGATGTAGTGAGATGTCTTCCAACCTTTTATTAGGAAGTTGCTTCCTAGACATTTACAACCAAAGCACAAGGAACAAAGGAAAAAATAGATAAATGGGAACTTCTCAAACTTAGAAGTTTCTGTACCTCAAAGGAATTTTTCAAAAAGGTGAAGAGGCTGCCAACTCAATGGGAAAAATTTTTGAAAACCATGTATCTGACAAAAGACTGATATCTTGCATATATAAAGAAATCCTACAACTCAATGACAATAGTATAGACAACCCAATTATAAAGTGGGCAAAAGATATGAACAGACAGTTCTCTGAAGGGGAAGTACAAATGGCCAAGAAACACATGAAAAAATGTTCAGCTTCACTAGCTATTAGAGTGATGCAAATTAAGACCTCAAAATGATACCATCTCACACCAATTAGAATAGTTGCCATTAAACAAACAGGAAACTACAAATGCTGGAGGGGATGTGGAGAAATTGGAACTCTTATTCATTGTTGGTGGGACTGTATAATGGTTCAGCCACTCTGGAAGACAGTCTGGCAGTTCCTTAGAAAACTAGATATAGAGTTACCCTTCAATCCAGCAATTGCACTTCTTGGTATATACCCAGAAGATCTGAAAGCAGTGACAGAAACAGATATCTGCATACCAATGTTCATAGCAGCATTTTTAACAATTGCCAAGAGATGGAAACAACCCAAATGTCCTTCAACAGATGAGCGGATAAATAAAATGTGGTATATACACACAATGGAATACTATGCCGCAGTAAGAAGGAATGATGTCGTGAAACATGTGACAACATGCATGGACCTTGAAGACATAATGCTGAGCAAAATAAGCCAGGCACAAAAATAGAAATATTATGTGTTACCACTAATGTGAACACTGAAAAATGTACAATTGGTTTATAATGTAGAAGGTAGGGGAACTAGTGATAAGAGAGCGATTAACGAAGGGGGAATGATAACCCAATAAGAACAGATAAGCTATTGTGGGTAAATTTAACATTCTGGGAATGCCCAGGAATTACTGTGGTTTGTTAATTTCTGGTGGGTATGGTAGGAGCAAGTTCACAGAAATGTTGCTATATTAGGTTACTTTCTTAGGTAAGAAAGTAACCTAATATACTGTTGGAAATAAAGTGGTTATTTTAGGTTAGTTGTCTTTTTCTTATTTCCTTGTTTCAGTTTGTTTGAAATGATTTTTTATTGTATGTTTTTTCTGATTCTTTTGATATAGTTAATAGGTAATTTTAAAAAATGAAAAAAATATGTGCATTTTGTAGTCATTGGGTGCAAAATTATATCAAGCTTTTTAATTATGTGGTTTGTATCAAGCTTCTTAATTATGTGGTTTGGATTGCTCCTATCTTTACTCATTTTTGTCTACTTGATCTATTTCCAATATAGAGCTGTATTATAATTTCCAAAAAAAAAAGACTGCTGGCTTTGAGAAGCGCCTGACTGGAGCAAATTTACTTGAGACATGGAATGTTAGGCTTGATTTGTCTTAGAGTTTTAAGGGTTTGGCTTGGTTTTATACAGATAGATATGTAGCCATCTATAAAATACTGGAACTACAAATGTTAGAACTACATGCATAATAATGACAGATTCTAAATGTTAAGTAAATACTAAACACAAAGAACAGTAAACACTTTTTCAACAAGAGTATTTGAAAAATTGGTTCTCTTAATATGCTCTATTTTTGTCAGTGTGTTAAGAATCAGGGAGCATCATCTTTCAGGTGAGTAGGAGTTAGGTTTAGTTAAACATAGTAATTAGACACTTATGGGATAAGTTTTGTGTCTAGGACTGGAGGTTCAGAGAAAATATGAATAAAGTGCCAGCTGTTCCTTCCTTGTCCTTTCTTTTAAATTCAGTTTTCTTGGCCAAAAGTCTTGATTTTGAGGATTTATTTTGAGTCAGCAAAATTTTTCAAAACTTCCATTCTAGAATTTTAGGTTGGAGAATTGTTGGCATTTCTTCAGTTGTGGACACCCACAGGCTTACCTCAAGGACATCTGTGGGGCCAGTTCTTATCTTAGCCCTATGGATAACTAGAAGTCAGAGGTATGACTAATCATCTTACCTCTCTGGACTTCTATTAGACTAACTTCTAATTTTTTCCAGCTCTCACCTTGCTTTACGGGCCCAAAATATTTGGCTTAGGCTTCCCATAATTTAACCTAGTCATATGTTATTTGCAAAAGCATTTGATTTAATTTAATTCAACCAGTGTTGCTGTTTTTCAAAAGTACTCTTCTAGGCCCTGTGGGAGATACAAGAGTGAGTAAGATCCAGTCCTGTTCTTCAGGCTCTCCAAATCTAGTCTAAACTGGAGGTAATTATACAAGTATTTATGATAAGGCAGAATGTAAGAAGAGGAATACACAGATTTGAAAGATGGAGAGATCACATATAATTGGTACATCTAAAATGGTTTCTGGAGGTTGTGGCATTTGAAATGAGCTTTAGAAAATGGACATGATATAAAAACAGTGATGTGCAGAAGGTTGGTCTAAACAAAAGAAAGAATAAGAATGAAAACCTGAGATGGAAACACTCAGGGTATGTTTGTCTACAGTGCTGGATTCCTTTAGGGAGTGGTGAGACATAAAGCTGGAAGGAGAATTTGGAAAAATATTGAGGAGAGTTTTTCATGCCAAGCTGAGGAATTTGCACTTATTGTACTTAATTGTGTAGGCAGTGGAATGGTATTAATGATTTTATATAAATATATATGTGTGTGTATATACATACATATACATGCATACATGTACATATGATCAATATAGGATGGGGTGAACTTTTCTTCATGTTTATCCTGTTTGGTGTTTTCTGGGTTTCTCAGATGTGCATTTTCACATCTTTTGCAATGCTTGGGAACTTCTCTGTCACTACTTCTTTGACTACTTCTCCGGCCCCTTTCTTCTCATTCTGGGACTCCCATAATGTGCATAGTGGTGCGCTTGATGTTATCATGTAGCTATCTTTGACTATTTTTGCTTTTAAATTTTTCCTTTTTTCTTTCTTTTCCTCAGCCTGATACATTTCAAGTGTCTTGTCTTCAAGTTCACTGATTACTTCTTCTGCAAGCTCCATTCTGCTCTTGAAACCCTCCTAGGCATTTTTCATTTCAGTTATTGTGGTCTTCAAATCCAGTATATCTCTTTGGTTCCTTTACAAAATTTCTGTCTCTTTACTTAGACTCTTGTATTGTTCATTCATTGTTTTGCTGATATCCTTTAGTTTTTTTCTCTGTACTTTCCTTCATCTCCTTGAGAATTTTAAGGTCATTTATTAAAGGCTTTCTTCAGTATGTTCACATTCTTGTCTTCTTCATTGGTATTTTCCATATTTTTCTCCTCTTCCTTTGGATGAGCCATCATTTCCTGCTTCTTTGTCTTATACTCTTGTTGCACACTGCACATTTTAATATTTTAAAATGTTAACTCTGGGATTTACTTGCTGAGATGTCTATTTCCTGATTTTTTAACCAGCTACTGATAAGACAGAGATTTTTTTTAGCTTCAGCACTTCTTTCAGGAAGGTCCTCCCAAGGTGAATGGAGTATGCAGGGTTTTCCCTGTCTTTCTGGGCCTGTCTTTTCCTTGTTAATTGTTTTGGAGTTCCCCTGTTTACAGGCATTTGTTGTCCCCTCTGCTTCCCAGTAGACAAACCTTCATTTCCTGGATATTTAATGCTGGCAGGCCTTTGCCCCAGACTGTCCACCTCTACAGATTTTTACACTCCTTTTGTTGTGTCACGTTGCTTTCGTCTGGTGGCCAAATTCTGTGAGAAGGGTCATCCTAGAAAGAACTTTCTCAAGTCAGTCTCTATCAGCAAAAACAAGGCCAGGGACCTGGAAAGGGGTTGCAGATCAGCTCCAAAGTATCCTTGGGAGGGATCAGGAAAGACTCCAAAAGCATCTCTGATAGCTCCCTTAAGCTGAGATTTCCTGGCTTGCCCACTATTTATACCCTGCAGCCCTGAGAAACACTGCATCTTTAAATCTCCACCACTCTGCCCTTGCCTGGGGAGGGTTGAAACAATGTTTGCCACTGACTTTGTCCAGGGCAGGTTGAAACAATAGCTTCCCTCAGTGCCAGTACCGAGTGATTCAAATTCATCAATCAAAAGCCGTGATCTGCAATCAGCCATGCCTACCCTTGTTCTTGGCAACAGGGCTCTTATGCCCCTTTATTCATGAGCAGCTAGCTAGGGTTTGGAACCCATGGCAACCAGCCATGAGAGTGGGTGATGGACATCAGACATCACATGGACAGAGAAATTTACATTCCTTACCATAATTTATCTTCTTTTTTCTCCTGAACGTTGTATAGTGTTCTTCTGGCCTCTGGAGTTTCATAATCATTGTTTCAGAAATCAGACACTTCCTGCCTTTTTAATAGTTGTTTTGGTGGGAGGACTCAGTCCTGGAGCTCTCTCCTCTGCCATCTTCCCCTGAAGTCTCTCTCATAATGGCGTATTTTGAAAATTGGATTTATTCATCAGAAAAATGCAGCAGTTATGGGCCCCCAGAGTCATCCATATAATGGATACCCTTTTTTTTAAAACCTTCATTTTATTGAGATATATTCACATACCACGCAGTCATACAAAACAAATTGTACATTCGATTGTTCACAGTACCATTACATAGTTGTACATTCATCACCTAAATCAATCCCTGACACCTTCATTAGCACACACACAAAAATAACAAGAATAATAATTAAAGTGAAAAAGAGCAATTAAAGTAAAAAAGAACACTGGGTACCTTTGTCTGTTTGTTTGTTTGTTTCCTTCCCCTATTTTTCTACTCATCCATCCATAAACTAGACAAAGGGGAGTGTGGTCCTTATGGCTTTCCCAATCCCATTGTCACCCCTCATAAGCTACATTTTTATACAATTGTCTTCGAGATTCATGGTTCTGGTTGTAGTTTGATAGTTTCAGGTATCCACCACCAGCTACCCCAATTCTTTAGAACCTAAAAAGGGTTGTCTAAATTGTGCATAAGAGTGCCCACCAGAGTGACCTCTCGGCTCCTTTTGGAATCTCTCTGCCACTGAAGCTTATTTCATTTCCTTTCACATCCCCCTTTGGTCAAGAAGATGTTCTCCATCCCACAATGCTGGGTCTACATTCCTCCCCGGGAGTCATATTCCACGTTGCCAGGGAGATTCACTCCCCTGGGTGTCTGATCCCACGTAGGGGGGAGGGCAGTGATTTCACCTGCCAAATTGGCTTAGCTAGAGAGAGAGGGCCACATCTGAGCAACAAAGAGGCATTCGGGAGGGGGCTCTTAGGCACAATTATAGGGAGGCCTAGCCTCTCCTTTGCAGCAACAGTCTTCCCAAGGGTAAATCCTGTGGTAGAGGGCTCAACCCATCAAACCACCAGTCCCCTATGTCTGTGATCATGTTAGCAACCATCGAGGTGGGGTAGGCCAATACCCCTGCATTCTCCACAGTCTCCTCAAGGGGGCTCTACATATTTTTTTCCTTGTTTTTTTTTTAACTTTTTTTTTAAATCAACTGTATGAAAAATAAAAAAAATAATTAAAATATTTTAAATAATCAAGAAATAATTAAATACAATAAAAGAACATTTCAAAGAGACCATAACAAGGGAGTAAGAAAAAGACAACTAACCTAAGATAACTACTTTAATTCCAACATGTTCCTACTCTACCCCAAGAAAGTTACCTAATATAGCAACATTTCTGTGAACTTGTTCCTATACCCATCAGAAATTAACAGACCATAGTCATTCCTGGGCATTCCCAGAACATGAAATTTACCCACGATAGCTTATCTGTTCTTCTTGGAATCATTGCTCCCCCCTTCCTTAATTGCTCTCTATTGCTAGTTCCCCTACATTCTACATTATAAACAATTTGTTTTCCATTTTTTAAAGTTCACATTAGTGGTAGCATATAATATTTCTCTTTCTTTGCCTGGCTTATTTCGCTCAGCATTATGTATTCAAGGTTCATCCATGTTGTCATATGTTTCACGAGGTCGTTCCTTCTTACTGCCGCGTAGTATTCCATCGTGTGTATATACCACATTTTATTTATCCACTCATCTGTTGAAGGACATTTGGGTTGTTTCCATCTCTTGGCAATTATGAATAATGCTGCTATGAACATTGGCGTGCAGATATCTGTTCATGTCACTGCTTTTAGATCTTCCGGGTATATACCGAGAAGTGCAATCGCTGGTTCGAATGGTAACTCTATTTCTAGTTTTCTAAGGAACTGCCAGACTGACTTCCAGAGTGTCTGAACCATTATACAGTCCCACCAACAATGAATAAGAGTTCCAATTTCTCCACATCCCCTCCAGCATTTGTAGTTTCCTGTTTGTTTAATGGCAGCCATTCTAATCGGTGTTAGATGGTATCTCATTGTGGTCTTAATTTGCATCTCTCTAACAGCTAGTGAAGCTGAAAATTTTTTCATGTGTTTCTTGGCCATTTGTATTTCCTCTTCAGAGAACTGTCTTTTCATATCCTTTGCCCATTTTATAATTGGGCCGACTGTACTATTGTCATTGAGTTGTAGGATTTCTTTATATATGCAAGATATCAGTCTTTTGTCAGATACATGGTTTCCAAAAATTTTTTCCCATTGAGTTGGCTGCCTCTTTACCTTTTTGAGAAATTCCTTTGAGGTGCAGAAACTTCTAAGCTTGAGGAGTTCCCATTTATCTATTTTTTCTTTTGTTCCTTGTGCTTTCGGTGTAAAGTCTAGGAAGTGGCCGCCTAATACATGGTCTTGAAGATGTTTTCCTACATTATCTTCTAGGAGTTTTATGGTACTTTCTTTTATATTGAGATCTTTGGTCCATTTTGAGTTAATTTTTGTGTAGGGTGTGAGGTAGGGGTCCTCTTTCATTCTTTTGGATATGGATATCCATCTCTCCAAGCCCCATTTGTTGAAAAGACCATTATGACTCAGTTCAGTGACTTTGGGGGCCTTATCAAAGATCAGTCGGCCATAGATCTGAGGGTCTATCTCCGAATTCTCAATTCGATTCCATTGATCTATATGTCTATATTTGTGCCAGTACCATGCTGTTTTGAGTACTGTGGCTTTATAATAAGCTTCAAAGTCAGGGAGTGTAAGTCCTCCCACTTCGTTTTTCTTTTTTAGAGTGTCTTTAGCGATTCGAGGCATGTTCCCTTTCCAAATAAATTTGATAACTAACTTTTCCAAGTCTGCAAAGTAGGTTGTTGGAATTTTGATTGGGATTGCATTGAATCTGTAGATTAGTCTGGGTAGAATTGACATCTTAATGACATTTAGCCTTCCTATCCATGAACATGGAATATTTTTCCATCTTTTAAGGTTCCCTTCTATTTCTTTTAGTAGAGTTACATAGTTTTCTTTGTATAGGTCTTTTACATCTTTGGTTAAGTTTATTCCTAGGTACTTGATTTTTTTAGTTGCTATTGAAAACGGTATCTTTTTCTTGAGTGTCTCTTCAGTTTGTTCATTTCTAGCATATAGAAACATTACTGACTGATGTGCATTAATCTTGTATCCTGCTACTTTGCTAAATTTGTTTATTAGCTCTAGTAGCTGTATCGTCGATTTCTCAGGGTTTTCCAGATATAAGATCATATCATCTGCAAACAATGACAATTTTACTACTTCTTTTCCAATTTGGATGCCTTTTATTTCTTTGTCTTGCCGGATTGCCCTGGCTAGCACTTCTAGTACAGTGTTGAATAACAGTGGTGATAGTGGGCATCCTTGTCTTGTTCCTGATCTTAGAGGGAAGGCTTTCAGTCTCTCAGCATTGAGTACTATGCTGGCTGTGGGTTTTTCATATATGCTCTTTATCATATTGAGGAAGTTTCCTTCAATTCCTACCTTTTGAAGTGTTTTATCAAAACGGATGTTGGATTTTGTCAAATGCTTTTTCAGCATCTACTGAGATGATCATTTGATTTTTCCCTTTGAATTTTTAATGTGTTGTAATACATTGATTGATTTTCTTATGTTGAACCATCCTTGCATGGCTGGAAGGAACCCCCACTTGGTCATGGTGTATGATTTTTTCAATGTGTCTTTGGATTCAATTTGCAAGTATTTGTTGAGGATTTTTGCATCTATATTCATTAGGGAGATTGGCCGGTAGTTTTCCTTTTTGTCGCATTTTTGCCTGGTTTTGGTATTAGTTTGATGTTAGCTTCATAAAATGAGTTAGGGAGTGTTCCATTTTCTTCAATGTTTTGAAAGAGTTTGAGTAAGATTGGTGTCAGTTCTTTCTGGAAAGTTTGGTAGAATTCCCCTGTGAAGCCATCTGGCCCTGGGCGTTTATTGTGGGAAGATTTTTGATGACTGATTGGATCTCTTTGCTTGTGATGGGTTGATTGAGGTCTTCTAATTCTTCTCTGGTCAGTCTAGGTTGTTCATATGTTTCTAGGAAATTGTCCATTTCCTCTACATTATCCAGTTTGTTGCCATAGAGTTGTTCATAGTATCCTCTTATAATTTTTTAAATTTCTTCAGAATCTGCAGTTATGTCAACTTTTTCATTCATTATTTGTTTATATGGGTCTTCTCTCTTTTTGATTTTGTCAGTCTAGCTAGGGGCTTGTCAATCTTGTTGATCTCTCAAAGAACCAACTTTTGGTGATATTTATCCTTTCTATTGTTTTTTTGTTCTCTATGTCATTTATTTCTGCTTTAATCCTTGTTATTTCTATTCTTCTACTGGTTTAGGATTGGTTTGCTGTTCATTTCTAGCTACTTCAGTTGATCCATTAGTTCTTTGATTTTGGCTCTTTCTTCCTTTTTAATATGTGCGTTTAGTGATATAAATTTCCCCCTCAGCACTGCTTTTGCTGCATCCCGTAGGTTTTGGTATGTTGTGTTCTCATTTTCATTTGTCTCTACATATTTAGCAATTTCTCTTGCTATTTCTTCTTTAACGCACTGACTGTTTAGGATTGTGTTGTTTAACCTCCAGGTATTTGTGAATTTTCTAAGTCTCTGATGGTTATTGACTTCTAATTGTATTCCATTGTGGTCAGAGAATGTGCTTTGAATAATTTCAATCTTTTTAAATTTATTGAGGCTTGTTTTATGTCCCAGCATATGATCTATTCTGGAGAAAGTTGCGTGAGCACTAGAAAAGTATGTGTATCCTGGTGATTTGGGATGTAATGTTCTGTATATGTCTGTTAAATCTGATTCATTTATCAGATTGTTTAGGTTTCAATTTCCTTATTGGTCCTCTGTCTGGTGATCTATCTATAGGAGAGAGTGCTGTGTTGAAGTCTCCCACAATTATTGTGGAAACGTCAATTGCTTCCTTTAGTTTTGCCAGTGTTTCTCTCATGTATTTTGTGGCACCTTGATTGGGTTGCATAGACATTTATGATGTTATTTCTTCTTGTTGAATTGCCCCTTTTATTAGTATGTAGTGGCCTTCTTTGTCTCTCAAAACATCCCTGCATTTGAAGTCTATTTTATCTGAGATAATATTGCTACACCTGCTTTCTTTTGGCTGTAGCTTTGCATGAAATATTTTTTTCCATCCTTTCACTTTCAATTTCTTTGTGTCCCTGTGTCTAAGATGAGTCTCTTGTATGCAACATATTGATGGTTCATTTTTTTTGATCCATTCTGCGTATCTATATCTTTTAATTGGGAGTTTAATCCATTTACATTCAGCGTTATAACCGTGAAAGCGTTTCTTGAATCAGCCATCTTATCCTTTGGTTTATGTTTGTCATATGTTTTTCCCCTCTCTCTATTAATATCCTTTATTCTACCCATACCGAATCTCTTTAGTACTGAACCTTTCTCCAAGTCTCTCTGTCCTTTCTTTGTTTCTCTGTCTGTAGGGCTCCCTTGAGTATCTCCAGTAGGGCAGGTCTCTTGTTAGCAAATTCTCTCAGCATTTGTTTGTCTGTGAAAAATTTAAGCTCTCCCTCAAATTTGAAGGAGAGCTTTGCTGGAGAAAGTATTCTTGGCTGGAAATTTTTCTCACTCAGCATTTTAAATATATCGTGCCACTGCCTTCTCGCCTCCATGGTGGCTGCTGAGTAGTCACTACTTAGTCTTATGCTGTTTCCTTTGTATGTGGTGAATTGCTTTTCTCTTGCTGCTTTGAGAACTTGCTCCTTCTCTTCCGTGTTTGACAGTGTGATCAGAATATGTCTCGGAGTGGGTTTATTTGGATTTATTCTATTTGGAGTTCGCTGAGCATTTATGCTTTGTGTATTTATGTTGTTTAGAAGATTTGGGAAGTTTTCCCCAACAATTTCTTTGAATACTCTTCCTAGACCTTTACCCTTTTCTTCCCCTTCTGGAACACCAATGAGTCTTATATTAGGACGTTTTATATAATCTATCATATCCCTGAGGTCCGTTTCGATTTTTTCAATTTTTTTCCCCATTCTTCTTTTATGCTTTCATTTTCCATTCTGTCATCTTCCAGTCACTGATTCATTGTTCGACTTCCTCTAGTCTTGTACTATGAGTGTCCAGAATCTTTTTAATTTGGTCAACCAGTTTCTTTAATTTCCATAAGATCGTCTATTTTTTTATTAGTCTTGCAATGTCTTCTTTATGCTCTTCTAGGATCTTCTTGATATCCTTTGTATTCTGTACTATGGTCTCATTGTTCATCTTTAGTTCTTTGAGTAGCTGCTCTAGGTGCTGTGTTCTTCTGATCTTTTGATTTGGGTGCTTGGGCTTGGGTTATCCATATCGTCTGGTTTTTTTCATATGCTTTATAATTTTTTCTGTTGTTTTGGCCTCTTGGCATTGCTGAACTTGATAGGGTTCTTTTAGGATGTGTTGACCAATTGAAGGCCTTATCTCTAATTTATCAGATGTACAGCTTCGTGGAGTACACTTTCTCTAACTAACCAGCAGGTGGCGTCCACAAGCCACCTGTTCTCCACAAGCCAGTTCTCCCCTGCTGTGCCTTTGTGGTGAGTGGGGGGAGTGAGTCTTGTGGGGTCAATTGGTTTGTACCAAGCTTGCGTGTGTAGTTGGTGTTGCCCGCCCTGTATATGGGGCGTGTTTCTGGCAGTCAGGGAGGGGGGGTGCTCTAACAATCAAATCTCCCTGGTGATCCTGGAGTTTTTTAAGCTGTTCCAATAGTCCTAATCCTTCAGTTCAGTCCTGCCACAGTTTGTTCTCTGCCACTGACCCACAAGTCCTTGGTATTGGCGTATGGCTCCTGAGACTTGCAAGTGGGTCCCTCTTCCAGGCCGTGCCACCCCCTGGTCCTAGATTTCGCTGATCTCAGCATGTTCCACATTTTCATGAGTGTTGTATGAGTATGCCCAAAGTCAGATTGCTCTGTGGTGTCCAGTCCATGCAGTTCCTGGCTTTCTACCTACTTTCCTTGTAGACGTCGCCGTAGGTGCCGCTGCCGATCGATATCTTTTTTAAAAATATTTGCTTACAATGTTTTATCATTTTCATTGAAGGTAGAAAATTTATTCACCATCTCTCTTTTGGTCATTAATTGCTTAAATTTAGTTTTAGTCCACCACCCTTCCATAGGTCATGGTGATTTCTCAGTTGTATAATTATTGTCTCATCTGTCATGGACTTTAAACTAATGTGAAGTTTCAGTGCTGCTTTCTCCAGTTTTCACTTGTCAGCAGTCTTCTCTGGACCTCTGTCTGCTTTGTAGCCCTGTATTTCATAACCAGGAAAGTGGCTCCACCAGGCTCTTAGGATGATATTCTTATCAACATCTTATTATAATGGCTCCTAAGACTAGATAGTGGCTATTATACATATGGCCTGGAGTGCTAATGACTCCATTAGCATGGATTTTGTAAACTGTAATGAAATGGAAAGAAATGACTTTCAGGTGTGTTTTGACCCAATGCTATGCAATCACAATCATAATGAATGAGGAAACCTCGTTCTTCCTCCCCACCATGATTAAATGCTATTCTCTTCTCTAACTAGACTATTGAATTGTGTGTGTAAATCTCAGTGTCTTTTAAGTATTATTAATGCCATAAAGCTGGGATGCTCTAATTATCAGTATTTCTCACTTCTTGAATTGTTGCTCTTCTGGGCTGTCTCTGTGACTTCAGTACATTAGCAGCTGACCCAGTATCAGGACTATGACCCTTTGTCCCCTCATATAGTGTGTTTTTGTTTTAAAGAGGTGGTATGAATTCATTAGAACATTTTCTTTAATTGACAGGGTTGGGAAATGGAGACCTTTCTGTTCAAAAAGTATCTGAAACAGGACAGTTTCTAAATCCTTATGCAGGATGACCCATTACAGAAGATTTAAAGAAAGCACAACATATATGAGCATAGAAAGCACATGCATTAGTGAATTATTTATTGTATTAAAAGAGAAATTTTCACTTTGCATCAGGATTTACCACAGTTTCTTAAAATGGGGAGTCTTCTTAGGGCATGTAAATTTTTTATTGAAAGATTACTACTTAATTGGCAACAGCTGGGGACACAGGCTAAGTGGAAGTTAAAATGTAGGAATCACTGCCTGTGGAAAAGATCAACCTGCATGAGTAAACTAGTTTCTGATATTAAAATGTAATACAGTAGGGCAAAGAGAAGGCCATTGAAGTTCTATTTCTATATTGTTGAGGACTTATGTACCAGGTACTTTATACATGTTTTCTCACTTAATTATCCCACATCAAACCTATGAATTGTTAATTAGCTTCACAGACAAACATTCTGAAGCTTAATCAGAGTTGCATAGCAAATAAGTGGTGAAACTGAAGCAAATTCATTTTTGTCTTCAAGGATTGTAGTCTATACACTATGAGCCAATTGGATTGCTTTTGAAAATTTCCATTATATGCTTTTTCAGACATAGAATTAATATATATATAGTAAAGGACATGTGTGGATACATCCTTGGATGTCTTTAAGTAAATGACCCAAGACTCTTTACCTTGCTATACATTTAGCATGGTTTCAGGACTTTCTTTTATCAGAAGGTACATCTGCTGTGACAGTGATCTTGAAAACATTCCAAAGCCAAACAGAGGTTTCTGAATTTTCCCTTGCTTGGGATGATCTGTGCTGGAGATCCCTTCTATTTGGGTGTGTGATTGTTATCACGTATAACATGATTTTATAGTTTTGCAGTTTCATGACAAGTCCAATTAAGTTGCATTTATTGTTACAGTATTATGTGGTAAAAGGAACATGGACATTATTGATAAACAAGACTAGGTTCTAATTCCTCTTTTACCAGCCATTGGCTGTAAAACTTTAGTCAAATTATTTCTCAGTTTCCTCATTTGTTCACCATTTTCCTATTAAATAAAAGAATCCCAAATTTCTTTAGATGGAATCCCTTCACTTGCAATTTCACATGTAATCATACCTCTAACAGAAATGGTGTGCCAATTTGGATATATTATGTCCCCCTAAAAGCCATATTATTTAATGCCATCTTGTGGGTGCATATTTATTTGTCTTTTGATTAGGGTGTAAACTTTTCACTGAGTGTCTCAATGGAGATGTGATTCACCAAACTGTGGGTGATAGTTTTGATTAGATTATTTCCATGGAGATATGGCCCCACCCATTCAGGGTGGGTCTTTATTAGTTCACTGGCATATTTAAGAGAGAAGCTAAGAGCCACTTAGATGAAGGGGATTTCAAAACTAAAAGTGGAAAAATGCAGCCTGTCTTCTCCTTGCAGCTTATAGTAAAATGTGAGAATAAAGAGATAAGCTGAGAACTAAACTCTTGGTTTCAAAGAAACCAGAAAACAAATGGTCTGGAAAACTCTAGGCTTCCAGAAAGTGAAACCCCAGAGGCTACAGACCTTGTGAAGATTTAATGAAACCTGGAACCAGTTTCCCAGAAAGTATTTGTGGAAAGCCCTATTGCTTGACAGTTTTGACTCCCATATGCTGCCATGCCAAGCCAAACAATTTTTTTTTGTGAGATCTGTGTAAATGGAACCATTGCCAGTCTGGGTTGGAGGGGATGGAGGGGATGGAGAAGGGACAAATTGAGAGAAGTCTCAAAAGCAGAACCATGGAATCTAAGTTCTGAAGCCAAGAAATCTTGGGCCAGGAGAGGGTACTTACCCATATGCATGGAAAGGGTGAGTTTGCCCTGGAGGCAGATGGTGGGCCTTCTGTCTCATGCTCAGGAAGAGTGCTGCCACCCCAGGGCCTCAGAGAGAAATGGAGCATATTCCTTGGAGATTGGGGAGAGCCTGAACCACCACTCTACTGTTCTGAAGAGGTTGAGCAAGTGCTCTGTGGATGGAAGAGAGTCTGGGTGCCACCCTGATGCTTGAGTAGGGTGAGGCACAGAAGAAGGGTAGTCTCCCATGTGTGGATATGTTGGAGCAATTGCCCCAGGGTTTGGAGAGAAAAAGCCTGCTGCATAAGCCTTTGGAAAAGGGTCAAACCTGCTCTACTCTCAAGCCCTGAGCATAAAACATCATTCTAAAATGACTCTCAGACTTTGAAATCTAATGAAGTATGCCTTGAAGGTTTTAGGAACTGTTTGGTCCCAGGATCCCTGTTTTCTTTCAATTTCTCCCTATGGCAATGGCAATGTTTATCCTATGAATGTTCCTTCTTGTATATTGGAAAGCAGATAACTTATTCTAAGTTGCACAGACAGGAGGAAATTTGGCCTTAGGACAAACAATGCCTGTAACTGATTTTGATAAGACTTTGTAGTTAACTTATTTATATTGTGATGGAATGAATGTATTTTTGCATTTGGAAAGAATATGTCATTTTGTGGTCCAGGGGGTAGAATGTGTTAGTTTGGATATATTATGTGCTCCCAAAAACCATGTTTAATCCAACCTTATGGGGGCAGATTTATTATTCTTTTGATTAGGGTGGAAACTTTCAACTGAGTTTTTCCATAGAAACTGTGGGTGATACTTTTTATTAGATTATTTCCATGGAGGTGTGGCCCTGCCCATTCAGGGTGGGTCTTGATTAGTTCACTGGAATATTTAAGAGAGAAGCTAAGAGCCAGCAAAGACCCAGATGCTTGATACATGGAAATGCTTGGAGATGCAGACTGAAGGATGTTTGGAGATGCTAAGCTAAGAGATGAAGCCCAGAGTTTGCCCTGGAGAAGCTAAGAGAGGGCCCCTCAGATGCCTAGAAAGAAATGTCCTGGTAGAACAGGCAAGGAGGCACAGGAGCTGAGAGAGAGGAGCTAATACAGATGCTCAGAGACATTTTGGAGAAAGCCATTTTGAGACACATCCTGGGAGCAAAGGACAGCAGATACCAGCCTCATGTCCTCCCTGCTGACAGAGGGGTTCCAGATACCGTCAGCCATTCTTCAGTGAAGGTATCCTCTTGTTGATGCCTTAGTTTGGACTTTTTCATGGCCTTAGAACTTTAAATTTGTACCCAAATAAATCCCCTTTACAAAAAGCCAATCCATTTCAGGTATTTTGCATAATGGCAGCATTAGCAAACCAGAACAGATTTTGGTAATGAGAGTGGAGTGCTGCTGAGTTTGCAAATACCAAACATGGTGGAATGGCTTTTTAAGTATATAAGGGAAAGATTCTAGAAGAATTGTGAGGAGCTTGATAGAAAAGGCCTAGACGGCTTTGAGGAGACTGTTGGTAGAAATATGGACTCCAAAGATATTTCTGATGAGGCCTTAAATTGAAATGATATGTGTCATTGCCAACCGGAAGAAAGGCAACCCTTGTTTTAAAGTGGTGGAAAATTTGGCAAAATTGAGTCCTGGTGGCAAATGAAAGGCAGAATTTGAAAGCAAAATCTGGGATATTTAGCTAAAGAGATCTCCAAACTAAAAGGGAAAATTCAGCCTGGCTTCCCCTTAGTTTATATTAAAATGTGAGAGGAAGTAAACAAGCTGAGAACTGAACTCTTGGGTGCAAATAAACCAAGATTGATGGTTGAAAAATTCTGCACTTCCAGAAAGTAAGACCACAGAGGAGAGGACCCCATGTGAAGATTTAACAAAACCCGGAACAAGCCATCTATTTCAGTATAAGCCAGGACTGGAGATGGAGTTATCCAGATAGGATTTGTTAAAAGTCCTATTGTCTGATGGTTTTGAACCCCGTATGGTGCATGCCAAGCCAACAAATTTTTTTGTGAGAACTGAGGAAATGGAACACTGCCAGTCTGGAATAAAATGGACAGAAAAGGGACATACTGAAGGAAAAGTTTCTTCAGAGAAGGCAGAACCATGGAAGCCAAGATCTGAAGCCAAGAAATCTCAAGCAAGGAGAGCAGAGCAACTCAATCATGTGGAAAGGGTGAATTTGCCCAGAAGGCAGAGCACAGACCTTCCACCTCGATGCTCAAGAAGAGTGCTACCACCTCAGGCCTCAGAGAAGGTGGAGCACATTCCCTGGAGATTAGGGAAAGCCTGGCCACCACCTCACTGCTCTGAAGGTGTTGTTCATGTATCCTGGAGATGGAAGAGAGTCTGGGTGCCACCCTGAAGTTTGAGGAGGATGAGGCTGAGAACAAGGTAGTCTCCTCAATGTGTGGATAGTTGGAGCACTCACCCCAGCACTTGGTGAGACAATGGCTGCAGCAAATGCCCTTGGAAAGGGTAGGACACCTGCTTTCTCAATCCCCAAGGATAAAACATCATTTGATAAATGACTCTCAGACTTTGAAATCCGATGAAGTATGCCCTGCAGATTTTAGGATCCATTTTGGTCTCCTGAATCCAATTCTGTTTTCCTTTCAACTTCTCCCTATAGCAATGGGAATTATTGTATGACTGTCCCTCCTTTGTATATTGGAAGCAGATAACTTGTTCTAAGTTTCACAGGTCCAAAGCCAGAAGAGAATGCTAAGAATCTGTACTTCTCTATATTATGATGGAATGAACATATTTTTGTATTTGGGAGGAACATGCCTTTCTGGGGTCCAGGGGACGGAATGTGCTGGTGTGAAACTGTTATGGACCCAGAAGAGCCATGATCATTTAATCTAATCTCCTTGGATGGAAACTTTTTATTAGATTATTTCCATGAAGGTGTGGCCATGCTCATTCAAGGTGGGTCTTGATTAGTCCACTGGAATATTTAAGAGAGAAGATAAGAGCCAACACAGACCAAGATGCTTGCTGATGATTGGAGATGCTTGGAGATGCAGACAGGACATTTGGAGATGCTAAGCTAAGAGATGAAGCCCAGTGTTTGCCCAGAGAAGCTAAGAGAGGGCCCCCAGATGCTTACAGAGAAATGTCCTGGGAGAACAAGCAAGGAGGCACAGGAGCTGAGAGGAGCTAAGACAGATGCCCAGAGACATTTTGGAGAAAGCCATTTTGAAGCACATACCAGGAGCAAAGGACCAGCAAACACCAGCCACATGCCTTCCTAGCTGACAGAGTTGTTCTGGATGCCATAAGCCATTCTTCAGTGAAGGTATCCTCTTGTTGATGCCTTAGTTTGGACACTTTTATGGTCTTAGAACTTTAAACTTGTACCTGAATAAATCCCCTTCATAAAAGCCAGTGCCGTTCTGGTATTTTGCATAGCAGCAGTAT
This sequence comes from Choloepus didactylus, assembly GCF_015220235.1. Lineage (NCBI taxonomy): Eukaryota > Metazoa > Chordata > Mammalia > Pilosa > Megalonychidae > Choloepus > Choloepus didactylus. The sequence goes on along the minus strand of NC_051334.1, from coordinate 148,922,180 downwards.
TAGCAAACCAGAAGAGCACTCATCACAGTAAAAAAAATATGTATGTATTTGCTTATTTATATGTTCATTGCCTTCTTAGACATCCCTTCTAGTAGACTCTAATCTGTATGAGATCAGGGACCATATTTATTTTTCACCATTTTTTCTGGCCAATACCTGGCATAGAATCTGGCACATAATAAAAGGGTTATACATTTATCTGAATTATTTAGTATAATATGGAAAATCTAATTCATGAATATGGTCAAGGTTGTGTGCCAGAGGAGTCTGGCCAGTCAGGTGTTTTGCTGAGAGGTTTCTGGAGAGGCTGTATAGTGCAATGTTGAAGAGTATGAACTGTAAAATCAGATATCTTGAGTTGAAATCTGGGTTTTACCCCTTACTGGCTGTGTAGCCTTAGTCAAATTACTTCTCCTCACTGAGCCCCAGTTGTTGTTTTTTATCCATGTGGTCATTTATTTATTGATTGATTTTTAATGTTTTTTATTGTGAAATATAACATATATACAGAAAAGTGATAACTTTCAAAGTACAATTTAACAAGTAGTTATAAGAAAAATTTCAAATAATATTATGGGTTACAGTTCCTCCATTTCAGTTATTTCCTTCTAGCTGTTCTAATATCCTAGAGACTAAAAAAAAAGATTCATATAAAGATTCAGTAATTGTATTCCTTTGTTAAATCCTATCTTGTCTGTTGTTATTCCTCCCTCTTGTTTGATCACTCTCTCAACCTTCAGGGATATCTGGGCAGTGACTCCCTAATTGGTCCATATTAAAAATGGGTGTTGACATAATCAGGAAGGGGATACATATGTTTGATGTTCTTGAAGAGGCTGATGCCTCTGGATTTGGGGACTTATCTGGCATAGGAACACTCTGGAGGATTTAAGTTTCTGAAAAATAAACTTAGTGAGTGAAACATTTATAGAGTCTCTGATAAGGACCCGGGTATTCTTTAGGATTTTCTGGACTACTGTTGATTTGGGTTTGGCATACTGTGGCCACTTGGAATATCTAGCTGGAGCTTGCATAAGGGTAATATCCAGGAAAGCCTCTCAACTTTATTTAAATTCTCTTAGCCACTGAATCTTTTTTTTTTAACCTTTCTTTTTCCCATATTGATCAAGAAGGCATACTCAGTGTCTTGATGCCTGGGCAATACTCATTCCTGGGAGTCATGGCCATGTCACCAGGGAAATTCGCTCCCCTGGGAGTCATGTCCCACATAGGAGGTTAACAAATTTAAATTTGCAGAGTTGGACTCAGAGAGAGAAAGGCCACATCTGAGCAACAAAAGAGGTACTATGAAGTGACTATTAGGCATAATTATAGGTAGGATTAGCTTCCCCTTTACAGCCATAGGTTTCACAAGAGCACACCTCAAGATTTAGGGCTTGCCTTATTAAGTAGGGGGTTCCTAATTTCATATAGCATATATTTTGTCTAAGATAAACAATCAGTGTCTCACAGGATCTTTACTTATTTGTACAATCATCATCACTCTCAATTTTAAATAATTGTCAAAACTGAAAACACCCCAATGCTATCAACCACTAATTATTTATCCCTAGTATTACTGTAGTAATAGTAAGGTATTCCTATTAAATATAGTCCACAGTATGCAATAGGTAGTTTTTCCCATATGCCTCACTGTTGTCAATGTTTGTACCAGTGCCATACCTTAGAAGTATATCATGCAAATACTTATTTATATTTTATAATCTAATCTGTGTGATATGTGCCTTTAAACAGCCCCTTTCTATCATGTTTTCCTTCAACATGGAACTGTTAATTATAATCCCATTAATGACCTACCATCACCTCTGTCCATTCCAATACCTTTAAGTTCAAATTCATTAACAGATCTGTACATATTAGGTAATCATTCCCCCTTTTCTAGCTTCTATTTACCTCTAGGTTCCCTATTTTCTGCCTTTTAAGACACTGATTTTACTTTATTCAGGGAGTTCATATTAGCGATAACATACAGTATCTCCCCTTTTGCATCTCAACATTATGTTCTCAAGTTTCATCCACGTTATCACATGTTTCAGGACCTCATTCCTTCTAAATGCTGCATGGTATTCCATTGTATGTATATACCACCTTTTGTTTATCCACTTATCTGTGGAAAGATACTTGGATTCTTCCCATCTTTTGGCAACTGTGAATAAAGCCACTATGAACATCAGTGTGCAAATGTTTGTTTGTGTCACTACTTTCAGATCTTCTGCGTATATACCGAGTAGTGGAATTGCCAGATCAAAGGGTATCTCAATGTTTTCTCTTCTGAGGAACTGCCAAACTGTCTTCCACAGCAGCTGTACAATTATACATTCCCACCAGCAGTGGATAAGTGTTCCAATCCCTTCACATCCTCTCCAGCATTTGTGGTTTCCTGCTTGTTTAATGGCAGCCATTCTTATTGCTGTGAGATGATGTCTCATTGTGGTTTTGCTTTGCATTTCCCTAATACCTAGTGAAGATGAACATATTTTCATTTGCTTTTTAGCCATTTGTATTTCCTCTTCAGAAAAATATCTTTTCATGTCTTTTGCCCATTTTATATTTGGATTGTTTGTACTATTGTTGAGTTGCAGCATTTCTTTATATATGCTGGATATCAGTCTCTTATCAGATATGTGGTTTCCAAATATTCTTTCCCACTGAGTTGGCTGCCTCTTCACCTTTTGGACAAAGTCCTTTGAGGCACAGAAGCATTTGATTTTGAGGAGTTCCCATGTACCTATTTTTTCTTTCATTGCTTGTGCTTTGGGTGTAAGGTCTATGAATCTACCTCCTATTAGTAGGTCTTGAAGACATTTCCCTATGTTACTTTCTAGGAATTTTTATGGTACTGGCTCTTATATTTAAGTCTTTGATCCACTTTGAGTTACTTTTTGCATAGAATGTGAGATGGTGGTCCTCTTTTATTCTTTTGGATATGGATGTCCAGTTCTTCCAGTACCATTTGTTGAAGAGACAGTTCTGTCCCTGTTATGTGGATTAGGGGGATTTATCAAAAATCAGTTAACCATAGATTTGGGGGTCTATTTCCAAACTATCAATTCAATTCCTTTGATCAATATATCTATCTTTGTGCCAGCACCACACTGTTTTGACCATTGTGGCTTTATAGTAGGCTTTAGAGTCAGGAATTATAAGTCCTCCCACTTCATTCTTCTTTTTGAGAATGTTTTTGGAAACTTGAGTCCCCTTTCCCTTTCAAATAAATTTGATAACTAGCTTTTCCAAGTCTGAAAAGTAGATTGTTGTACTTTTTATTTGAATTGCATTGAATCTGTAGATCAGTTTGGGTAGAATTGATGCTTTAGCCTTGCTGTTCATGAACAAGGAATATCTTTCCACCTATTTAGGTCCTCTTTAATTTCTTTTAGTAAAGTTTTGTAATTTTCTTTGTAGAGATCTTTTACATCATTGGTTAACTTTAACCCTAGATTCTTGATTCTTTTAGTTGCTGTTGTAGATAGAATTTTTTTTTTTGATTGTCTCTCCACTTGGTCATTGCTGTTGTATAGGAACATTACCGATTTTGTGCATTAATCTTGTATCTCACCATTTTGATGAATTTGTTAGCTCAAGTAGTTTTGCCATTGATTTCTCAGGATATGATCTCAAATAAAGATCATATCTTCTACAAATAAAGACAGCTTTACTTCTTCCTTTCCAAATTGTATGCCTCTTATTTATTTCTCTGTCCAAGTTGCTCTGGCTAGAACTTCTAGCACAATGTTCAATAATAGTGTTGACAGTGGGCATCCTCTTTTTCCTGCTCTTACGGGGAAAGGCTTTCAGTCTCTCACTATTTGAGTACTATGCTGGCTCTGGGACTTTCATATATGCCCTTTATCATATTGAGGAAGTTTACTTCAACTCCTACCTTTTGATGTGTTATTATCACAAAAGGATGCTGAATTTTTTCAGCATCTATCAAGATGATCATTTGGTTTTTCCCTTTTGATTTGTTAATGTGTTGCATTACGTTGATTGATTTTCTTGTGTTGAACCACCCTTGCATACCTGTAATGATCTCCACTTGGTCGTTGTGTATAATTCTTTTAATGTGCCTTTGAATTTGATTTATGAGAATTTTGTTGAGAATTTGCATCTGTATTTGTTACAGAGATTGGCCTGTAGTTTCCCTTTCTTGCATTATCTTTCTCTAGTTTTGGTGTTAGAGTGAAGCTAGCATCATAAAATGTGTTAGGTAGTGCTCCTTTCTCTTCAATTTTCTGAAAGAGTTTTAGCAAGAAAGGTAGCAGTTCCTTTGGGAATGTTTGGTAAACTTCCTCCATGAGGGCATCTGGCCCTGGCTTTCTCTTTTTTGGAAGAATTTTGATGACTGATTGGATGTCTTTACTTCTGATTGGCTTGTTGAGGTCTTCTATTTCTTCTTGGATCAGTTTAAGTTGTTCATGTGTTTCCAGGTTTCCTCTAAGTTGCCTAGTTTGATGGCATACAGTTGTTCATAGTATCCTCTTGTGATTTTAAAATTTCTTTGGATCCATAGTAATGACTTCACTCTAATTTCTGATTTTGTTTATTTGATTCTTCTCTCTTTTTGACTTTTCAGTCTAGCTAAGTGTTTGTCAATCTTCTCAAATAACCAACTTTTGTTTTTATTAATTCTCTCTATTGATTTTTGTTCTCCATGCATTTATTTCTGGTTTAATCTTTGTTATTTCTTTTCATCTACTTACTTTAGGGTTAGTTTGCTGTTCCTTCTCTAATTTATTCAGTTGTTCAGCTAGGTCTTTGGTTTTGTCTCTTTCTTCCTTTTTAATATATGCATTTAGAGCTATAAATTTCCCTGTTTGCAACACCTTTGCTGCATCCTACAGTTTTTTTTAACCAGTTTTATTGAGATACTTTCATGCATCATATAATCCATCCAAAGTGTACAATCAATATTTCACAGGATCATCACACAGTTTTGTATTCATTACCACAATTTTATAACATTTTCATTGCTCAAAACAGCAACACCCACAAGAAAACAAAACTTTTTTTTTCAGAAATGGAAATAGTTGCTATATGGGGGTAATGCCAACTTTCAGAACTGCAGAATTCCAATTCTGAGTCTCAGGTGTCACAAAGATACCCAACATTCCAGGAAAATACCAGCTTATGCACAAAGAGAACAGTATCTCAGCATTTAAAAATAAACCTTAGAACTCAGAAACTAATGTGACTGCTGTAAAAGCTTACAATCTGGGTCCTAATTTTCCTATAAGTATTTTCTAAATGAGACCATACAATATTTGTCCTTTTGCTACTGGCTTATTTTGGTCAACGTATTTTCCTCAAGGTTCATTCACCTCATTGCATGCCTCACCACTCATTCCTTTCTGTAGCCATATAATATTCTTTTTTATGTCTATACCACAGTTTGCCCTTCTGCTCCTCAGTCAGTGTACCCCTCGACCACCTCCAATCATCAGGTAACATGAATAACGCCACCATAAACATCAGTGTGCAAATGCCTATTCAAGCCTCTGCTTTCAATTCCTCTCAGTATATCTCTAGTAACGGGCTTGCATAATCACATGTTGACCATATATTTAGCCTCCTTTGGATCCTCTACATTACCCATTCTGCTACCCTACCAACATTGAATGGTTATACCACTCTCTCCACATTTTCTCTAGCACTTAAATCTTTCTGTTTATTTGTTTGTTTATTTTGAATCTGCAGATTTTGTTGAGATATATTCACATAGCATGTGTTATATAAAAATTAAAAACAATCAATGTCTCACAGCATCCACATTTAGTTGTACAATCATCATTACTATTGATTTTAGACCATTTTCATTTCTCCAAAGGGAAAAATAATGGATAGACACACCCACACTAAAGATAAAGCCCACAACACCCCATAACTCTTATCCTCACCTCCCCCAATTTATTTACTCCAAGTATTGGTGTGGTACTAGTAAGGTATTCCTGTTAAACATAGTCCACAGCATGCAATAGGTAGTTTTTCCCCATACCACTGTATTATTAACTCTGTACACAAGTGTCATACTTTTGAAGTAGTTCATGCAAGAACTTATAGAACTTATTTATATTTTTGGTTCTAATTGGTGAGATACGTGATTTTAAACAAACTGTTTCATATTCATCTTCAGTATGGCATTGTTACTTATGTTCCCAGTAGCAAACTACCATCCCCTCTATCAAGTCCCATAGATTTAAGTTCAATCACGTTAACAAGTCTGTACCTATTAAGTAACTGCTCACCCTTCTCTAGTGTCTGTCAACCTCTAGGTCCCCTATATTCTACATTTGAAGACTCTGAGTTTACCTTTTCTAGGGGATTCAAAGTAGTGAAATTATATAATGTTTTTCCTTTTGTGTTTGGCTTATTTCACTCAGCATTATGTCTTCAAGTTTCATCCATGTTGTCATATGTTTCACGACCTCATTCCTTCTTACTGCTGCATAGTATTCCATCACACAAATACACATTTTGTTCATCCACTCTTTTGTTGATGGAGACTTGCATTGTTTCCATATTTTGGCAATTGTGAATAATGTCACTATGAACATTGGTGTGCAAATGTCTGCTAGTATCACTGCTTTTAGATCTTCTGGTTATATACTGAGTAGTGGAATTGCCAGGTTGTAGGGCAATTCAATATTTAGTTTTTGAGGAACTGCCAAACTGTCTTCCACAGTGGCTGCACCATTATACATTCCCACCAGCAGTGAATAAGTGTTCCAATTTCTCCAAATCCTCTCCAACCTTTCTAGTTTCCTGTTTGTTTAATGACAGCTATTTTTATAGGTGTGAGAAATCTCATTTTGGTTTAAAATTGTATTTCTCTAATAGCTAATGAAGATGAATATCTTTTTTATGTGCTTTTTAACCATTTGTATTTTCTCTTTGGAGAAATGTCATTCATATATTTTGCCTAATGCATAATTGGGTTGCTTGTCCTTTTATTGTTGAATTGTACATAGAATAGGGAATATCTTGTAACTCCGTACAGCTTAATGAAATTCTCTAATACATTCCAGAGTATGTTTTGCAGACAATAAACAAGTATTTGCAAAGTCCTTTCAGGGACTTGAGAAAAAACATGGAACTTTTAAAGTTTCCAACCTAGAAAATTCCTGATACTCTCCCAAGGATTAGGGACCCCCAATTCAATAAGTCAAGCTCTTGATCATGAGACCTGCTCCTATGGAAATTATTTCTCCAATGGGGAATTAAAGTGTGCCAGTTTGAATGTATTATGTCCCCAGAAAAAAAGCCATATTCTTTGATGCAATCTTGTGGGGACAGACATATTATTGTTGATTAGATTGGAATACTTTGGGTGTTTCCATGGAGCTGTGACTCACCCAACTGTAGGTGATAACTCTGATTAGATAATTTCCATGGAGGTGTGGCCCTGCCCATTCAGTGTGGGCCTTTATTAGTTTACTAGAGCACTATATAAGCTCAGACAGAAGGAGCAAGATTGCTGCAGTCAAGAGGGGCACTTTGAAGAATGCACAGGAGCTGAGAGAGTAGCTGCAGCTGAGAGACACATTTTGAAGACACCCATTGGAAGCTGACACTGACATTTTGGAGAATGCCATTTTGAAATGCAACCTGGGAGTAAGTAGATGCCAGCCACATGCCTTCCCAGATAACAGAGGTTTTCCAGATGCCATTGGCCATCCTCCAGTGAAGGTACCCAATTGTTGTTGTGTTACCTTGGACACTTTGTGGCCTGAAGATTGTAACTGTGTAACCAAATAAACCTCCTTTTATAAAATCCAATCCTTTCCTGGTGTTTTGCATTCTGGCAGCATTTGCAAACTGGAACAGATTTTAGTACCAGGAGTGGGGTGCTGCTGAGTTTGCAAATACCAAACATGTTGGAATAGCTTTTTAAATGGATAAGGGGAAGATTCTGGAAGAATTGTGAGGAGCTTGATGTAAAAGGCCAAAGCTGCTTTGAAGAGACTGTTGGTAGCAATATGGACTCTAAAGATACTTCTGATAAGGCCTTAAACAGAAATGTTGAAAGTGTCATCACAAACTGGAAGGAAGGTAATCTTTTTGTTAAAGTGGCAGATAATTTGGCAAAACTGAGACTTGGTTTTGGATGGAAGGAAGAATTTGAGAGTGAGAAGCTGGAATACTTGGCTGATGAGATTTGAAAACTAAAAGTTGTGGATAGCATGGCTTCTCCTTCCAGCTTGTAGTAAAATGCCAGCAGAGAGAGATACACTTAGAACAGAACTCTTGGGTTCAAAGAAACCAGAAGCTGATGGCTTGGAAAATGCTGGGCCTCCAGAGGGTGGAACCCCAGAAGATACAGCCCAAGGTGAGGATTTAACTAAATGTGGAACCCAGACACCATTTCAGTACAAGCCAGGATTGGAGATGGAGTTATCCAGAAAGGATTTGTGGAAAGTCCTATAGTCTGACGGCTTTGACCCCTGAGTGCTTCATGCAAAGCCAACAGAATTTTTGTGAGATCTTTATAGATGGAGCCTCTGCCAGTCTGGACTGGAGGAGACAGGCAAAGAGCAAATTGAAGGAAAAAATTCTTCAAAGACAGAACAATGGAGTTTGAGGTCTGGAGTCAAGAGGTCTCGGGCTGGGAGAGTGAGGTGGCCCACGTGCATGGGAAGGGTGATTTTGCCCTGGAGGTCGAGGATGGGCCTTCTGCCTCCGTGCTCAGCAAGAGTTCTTCCACCTCAGCCCCCAAAGAGGGTGGAGCACATTCCCAGGGAATTGGGGAGAGCCTGGCCACCACCCCACTGTTCTGAAGGGGTTGAGCATGTGCCCCAGAAATGGAAGAGAATCTGGATTCTGCTGTGATGTTTGAGGATGGTGGGGCTGAAAAGTTGGTCTCCCCAAAGTGTGGATATGTTGAAGCACTCACCCCAGCATTTGTACAGAAAAGGTCTACTGTATAGGCCCTTGGAAAGTGTGGGAAAGCAGCTCTCTCAAGCCCCAAGGATGCAACATCATTCTATAAATGACTCTCAGACTTTGAAATCTAATGGAGTTTGCCCTGTGGGTTTTAGGAATTGTTTTGGTCCCTTAAACCTTGTTTTCCTTTCAGTTTCTACTTATGGCAATGGGAATGTTTATCCTATGACTGCCCCTCCTTTGTATATTGGAAGCAGATAACTTGTTCTATATTTCATGGGTCCACAGCTAGAGGGGAATTATGCCTTAGGACTGACCATGCCTATAACTGATTCTGATGGGATCTTGTACTTATCTATTGTTACTGAAATGATTTAAGTTTTTGTGATATTGTGATGGGATGAATGTATTTAGTATTGGGAAAGAATATGTTTTTCTGTGGTCCAGAGGGTGAAATGTGCTGGTTTGAATGTATTATGTCCCCCAGAAAAAGCCATATTCTTTGATGCAATCTTGTGGGGGCAGATGTATTAGTGTTGGTTAGATTGGAACCCTTTGAGTATTTCCATGGAGATGTGACTCACCCAAATGTAGGTGATAACTCTGATTAGATAATTTCCATGGAAGTGTGGCCATGCCCATTCAGTGTGGGGCTTGGTTAGTTTACTAGAGCACTATATAACCTCAGACAGAAGAAGCAAGCTTGCTACAGTCAAGAGGGGGCACTTTGAAGAATGCACAGGAGCTGAGAGAGTAGCTGCAGCTGAATGACACATTTTGAAGGTGGCTGTTGGAAGCCGACACTGACATTTTGGAGAATGCCATTTTGAAATGCAACCTGGGAGCAAGCAGAATCCAGCCACATGCCTTCCCAGGTAACAAAGGTTTTCCAGATGTCACTGGCCAACCTCCAGTGAAGGTACCCGATTGTTGATATGTTACATTGGACACTTTATGGCCTTAAGACTGTAACTGTGTAACCAAATAACCCCCCTTTTATAAAAGCCAATCCTTTTCTGGTGTTTTGCATTCTGACAGCATTAGCAAACTAGAACATTAAACCTACCCATAATTGTGCGTAAGAGAACCTTTTTTGTTGCTCAGATGTGGCCTCTCTCCCTCTAAGCCCAACTCTGTGAATAAACTCATCAACCTCTCCCCCATGTGGGACACAACTTCAATGGGTACAAGTCTTCATGGAATGTGGGACATGACTCCCAGGGATGAGCCTGGCCATGGCATTGTGGGATTGACAACATCCTTCTGACAAAAAGGGGGAAAAGAAATGTAACAAAATAAGGTTTCAGTGGCTAAGAGACTTCACATAGAGTCAAGAAGCTGTTCTGGAGGTTACTTCTATGCAAGTTTCAGCTAGATATTGCAGGTTGCCACAGTATGCTGAGCCCTAACCAACAGTATTCATGAAAACCCTAAATAATGCCCAGGTCTATATCTGAGACTCCATAAAAGTTTCACTCATTAAGTATGTCTTTCAGCATCCTAAAACTTTCAGATTGTCCCCATGCCAGATAAGCCCCAAAACCCAGAGGTGTCACTCTCCAAGGACATCAGCCAGTTGCATTTCCCCCACCCCAGAATGTCAACACCCCTCTTCAATCTGAAGAAGCCAGAATGATCACTGCCCAAATATCCCTGAAGATTGGAGAATTATCTAAGAAGAAGGAGGAGATGTAACAGAGAATACATGATTTTGCAAATGATTATGACTGATGAAACATATGGATATTATTTTTAGTCTCTAGTGTATCAGAACAGCTAGAAGAAAATAACTAAAATTGTGGAATTGTAACCCAAACCATACTTTGAAATTTGCTCTATAATTACTTGTTAAACTATACTCTAAAAGTTATCACTCTCTTCATGTATGCCATATTTCACAATAAAAAGTTTCAAAAACAAACAAACAAACAAAAAACAAAAGAAATAAATCCCATACCCCTTTTCCTCCACCACCCTTGACCCTTAGCACTGGTGTGGTATATTTGTTACTATTGATGGAAGAAACTTTTAACTATAGTCAATAGTTTTTCATAGGTGCATTTTCCCCCATATACCACTCTGTTACTGACTCCTTCTTGTAGTGATGTACATTGTTCTTGTTCATGAAAGATCATTTTTATATTTGTACTTGTAATCATTGTCATCATCCACCATAGGGTTCACTGTTATACAGTCCTGTATTTTATCCTGCAGCTTTCCTTCTAGTGACTTACTTGATTCTAAACCTCCCCTTTCAACCATAGTCACACTCATAATTCAGTCTTGTTAATTACACTTACCATTATAATGTGCTACTATCACCTCTATCCATTTCCAAGCATTTAAGTTCAATCTAGTTAAAAGTTCCGCACACATTAAGCATCTGCTCCCCATATTCACAGTATCTTAATCTAGGACAAAACATTAACATACGTAAGTAAATATGCAAAGCACCATATATTTTCAATCAGTCACCCATCCTCTGATTCCATGTTAGGGGAGACCAGACTAAAACCATGTTACTATGCTCAAATCAGGCATTGGGTCATTCCATTCATTTGGATTCTGACCAGTAAGAGAATGACATTCTTTCCTTTTGCATTTGGCTGAATAGATTATGTAAATGCTTCTCATTAAGAAAATTCCAGCAATGACTGAGAAGTAACTTCCGCAAATCAAAAACTGAATACTGACTGGAAGCCCCAAGCTTTGGTTGTCAGCTATGGTCACAGTTATGATGGTCTGGATCACCAAAACAGTGAAGGTGTTGATTCCAAACACCAGTGCATGTTTTTCCATGCTAAGATTCACAGTGTTCTGAAATACTGCTATGGTTATAGGAAACATTAAACTTGTATTGTATATCAGATGACCAGCCTACCACACACAAATATTAGTTGTATAATGCAAGAGAAATAGAAAGCCTGCATCCACTGCTGAGAAATCCCAATGCCAACTCTCCCAAAAGATCCCAGTTGATTTTAACATAGCCTACTGCAAAGGCAGCCAGGTCCTACAAAGGTCACAAGGGCATCCAGTCCTTTGTTATATATTGTAGAACTTTGGGACAGTGCTTTGTGATCCCATAGGATTTGAACATAGTTCAAAACGCTTAAAACCTGCCATGGATAAAGCCTACAAGAGGGACCAGTAAAAAAGATGCTTTAAGGAGTAGCACTCCCTCCAATCTTGGAAACACTGTGTAAAATCTCTCAATGCCACAATTTTTTTGGCTTTGGGCTACCCAATTGGCCATCATCCATAGGCTATGAAATGTTGAAAACCTTTTGGTGCACTGGTTGGTGATCCTTACAGGGCTCATCCAAAACAGCATATTTTCCTGATGGCTTTTGAGGATCTTATTTTCTGGGTTTTGCATTGAAAGAACATGCTTTTCTTGGGCATCTGTAGAAAAAGTGAGAAAAGGAAGGCCATGAAGACAGAGGCCAAGGATATGATGTTGAGGTAAAAGTACGACACATTGGCTAGAGATACTAGCACATGGGCCAGCCTGGAGGCTGCCATGTAAGCCACCAGTGTAATGCTGCCACAATAGCTGCTCACTCTCTGGCAATGTTCCTGGCTGATCACACTGTGTATGCATGTATAGTAGGTCACCTCAGTGGCATAAACCAAGCCATAGGTGATCTCCAGTATGTGCGTAGCTTTTAATCCTTGACCAAATATGAGCAGCACCCAGGCCTCAATGAATCTGATGCCCTGTAAGATGATAACTGGATTGTAGTGGACACAATCAGTGAGAATGAACACAGGGAACAGCAGTGCCAGGTAACATTATATCCAAAGAGGAATGATGTCTTTAGTGATCAAGCAAGGCTCATATTTTCATCTGATCCTGCTAAATAAGGCACAGCAAATGGTTCTGATGGTTTCATTATTGAGAATAATCCAAATAAGCAGAGAATTACTGTGAGAAAAACCCAGGAATGGCTTATTGACGTTTAGCCACAATCCATGTCTGGTTAAGCTTGTTATAATCAGGCCAAGATTTGATAGTGCAGAAGCTGATGCTTTGGGGGAAATGAAGTTTTTTTACTTTTGATTTCTCTGTTTTTCTGAGTTTTGTCTTCTTTTTATTCCTTTCTGCACCAAGTTCTGAATGCTGCTTGTCTTGTCACAAATATCTGCAATTGCTGTCCCACAGGTTTTGATATGTTGTGTTCCTGTCTACATCCTTCTCTAGATATTTGCCATTTTCTCTTGCAATTTCTTCTTTGACCCACTGATTGTTTAGGAGTGTGTTTTTTAACCTCCATATATATGTGAAAGTTCTGATTCTTTGGTGGTTATTGATTTCTAGCAACATTCCATTATGGTAGAGAATGTGCTTTGAATAATTTCAATCTTTTAAAATTTATTAAGACTTGTTTTGTGCCCCATCATATGATCTATCCTGGAGAACATTCCATGAGCACTAGAGAAGAAATTATATCCTGGTAATTTTGAATTCAATGATCTATACATGTCTGTTAAGTCTAATTCATTTATCACATTGTTAAGGTTCTCAGTTTCCTTATTGGTCCTGTGTTGAGTTGTTTTACTGAAGAGAGTGGTGTATTGAAGTCTCCCACTCCTATTGTAGAAACAGCTATTGCTCCCTTCAAATTTGCCAATGTTTGTATCTTATACTTTGGAGACTCTTGATTGGGTACATAAACATTTATGATTGTTATTTTTTCCTAGTGAATTGTCCCTTTTATTAGAATATAGGTCCTTATTTGTCTCTTATGACATCTTTGCATTTAAAGTCTATTTTACCTGATATTAGTATAGCAACTCCTGCTTTCTTTTGGCTGCAGCTTGTATGGAATATTTTTTCATTCTTTCACTTTCAATCTCTGTGTTGCTGAGTCTAAGATGAGTCTCTTTTAAACAGCATATTGATGGAGCATACTTTATAATCCATTCTGCCAGTCTGAATCTTTTAATTGTATTGTTTAATCCATTCATATTCAAAGTTATTACTCTAAAGGCAGTTCTTGAACCAACCAACTTATCCTTTGGTTTTTATTTCTCAGATCTATTTCTGCCCCTCTCTCTTTTTTGTTCCTTTTTTTCCCTTACTAATATTCTTCAGTTCTGTGCCCTTCTTCAGACCTCTCTCTCCTTTCTTTTTTTCCGAGCAGTAGAATTCCCTTTGGCATTTCATGCAGGGCAGGTCTCTTGATATCAAATTCTCTCAGCAATTTTTGTTGGTGAAAATTTTAGAATCTCCCTCAATTTTAAGGAGAGCTTTTCCAGATAAATTATCCTTGGCTGACAATTTTTCTCTTCAGAATCTTAAATACATCATACCACTGCCTTCTCACCACTATGGTTCCCATTTAGTAGTCAGTACCTAATATTATGTGGTTTCCCTTGTGTGTGGTGAATTGCTTGTCTCTTGCTGCTTTCAGGAATGTCTCCTTTCTTCTTTTCAGCATGCAACAATCTTATTAGTATATGTCTTGGGGTGGGTCTATTTGGATTTATTCTATTTGGTGTTCAAAACTCTTCTTTGATTTACATACTTATGTCTTTTTATAACTACATTGTAGCTAATTTTTGTAATGCAATAGCTTTTTCTTACTTTATCAAAAAATTAAAACAATTCAAACAAAACACAACAAAATATAAGAAAAACAAATACCTAAAATAACTGTTGCTTCCAACATGTCTCTACCATGCACAAAGAAAATTAATGAACCCTAACAAAACAAAGGAATAAGAAAAAGAAATATCCTAAAATAACTACATTGCTTCCAACATGATCCTACCCAAGAAAGTTTGCAAGCCATAATCATTCCTGAGCATTCCCATAACATTGAGATTACCCTCAACAGCTTATCTGTTCTTATTGGATTCTTGTTCTCCCTCCACCAGTTGCTGTCTATCTCTAGGTCCCCTACATTCTACAATATAAAATATTTATTTTAAATTTTTCAGAGTTCACATTAGCAGTAGCATACACTCTCTCTTTTTGTGTCTGGCTTATTTCACTCAGCATTATATCTTCAAGGTCCATCCATGTTGTCATATGTGTCACGACCCTGTTCCTTCTTACTGGCCTGTAGTATTCCATCATGTGTATATACATTTTGTTTATACACTCATCTGTTGAAGGGCATTTGGATTCTTTCCACTTCTTGGCAATTGTGAATAATGCTGCTATGAATATTGGTATGAAAATATCTATTCATGTCACTGTTTTGAGATCTTCTGAGTGTATACCAAGAAGTGAAATTGCTGGATCAAAGGGTACCTCAATATCTAGTTTTCCAAGGAACCACCAGACTGTCTTCCAGAGTGGCTGTACAATTATATATCCCACCAGCAATGAGTAAGAGTGCCAATTCTCCACATCCTCTCCAGCATTTATTTAGTTTCCTTATTGTTTAATGGAAGCCATTCTAATTGTTGTGAGAAGATATCTCACTGTGTTCTTAAATTGCATCTCTCTAATAATTTGTGAAGATGAACATTTTTTTGTCTGTTTTTTTATCCATTTGTATTCCCTGTTCAGTGAAATGTCTTTTCATATCTTTTGCTCATTTTATAATTGGGCTGTCTGTGCTATTGTTGTTGACATGTAGGATTTCTTTATATATGCAAGATATCAGTATTTTGTCAGTTACATGGTTTCCAAATATTTCTTTACATTTAGTTGGCTGCCTCTTCATTTTTTTGACAAATTCCTTTGAGGTAAAGAATATTTTATGTTTGAGGAGTTCTGATTTACCTATTTTTTCTTTTGTTGCTTGTCATTTGGGTGTAAGGTCTAAGAAGTGGCCTCCTAGTACAAGATCTTGAAGATGATTCCCTATGTTATCTTCTAGGTTTCTTATGGTGCTGTCTCTTATATTGAGGTCTTTAATCCACTTGGAGTTAATTTTTGTGTAGGGTGTGATGTAGGGTTCCTGTTTCATTCTTTTGGATAAGGATGTCCAGTTCTTCCAGCCCCATTTGTTGAAGAGACTGTTATGTCTCAGTTCAGTGGTTTTGGGGGCCTTATCAAAGATTAGTCAACCATAGATCTGGGGGTCTATCTCTGAATTCTCAATTTGATTCCATTGATCAATATGTCTTAGTGTCAGTATCATGCAGTTTTGACTACCATGTCTTTACAGTAAGCCTTGAAGTCAGGAAGTGTAAGTCCTCCTGCTTCATTTTTTTAAAAAAGGTTTTTAGCAATTCAAGACATCTTTCCCTTCCAAATAAACTTGGTAACTAGCTTTTCTAAGTTTGCAAATAGGTAGTTTAAATTTTGATAGGAATTGCATTGAATCTGTAGATGAGTTTGGGTAGAATTGACAAATGACATTTCGCCTTCCTATCCATGAACACAGAATATTTTTCCATATTTTTGGCCTGATTCTATTTCTTTTAGTAAAGTTATGTAATTTTATATGTATAGGTCTTTTACATCCTTGGTTGAATTTATTCCTAGCTACTCAATTTTTTTTTACCTGCTATTGAGAATGGAATCTTTTCCTTGAGTGTCTCTTCAGTTAGGTCATTTCTAGTGTATAGGAATATTACTGACTTATGTGCATTAATCTAGTATCCTGCTACTTTGCTAAATTTGTTTATTACTCATGTAGCTGGGTCATCAATTTTTCAGGGTTTCCTAAATATAAGATTATATCATCTGCAATAATGACAAATTTACTTCTTCCTTTCCAATTTGGATGCCTTTTATTACTTTGTTTTGCCAGATTGCTCTGGCTAGCACTTCTAGCACAATGTTGAATAACAGTGGTGACAGCGGGCATCCTTGTCTTGTTCCTGATCTTAGAGGGAAGGCTTTCAGTCTCTTACCATTGAGTACTATGCTGGCTGTGGGTTTTTCATATATTCCATTTAACATGTTGAGGAAATTTCCTTCAGTTCCTACCTTTTGAAGTGTTTTTACCAAAAAAGGATGCTGGATTTTGTTGAATGCCTTTTCAGCATCTATTGTGATGATAATTTGATTTTTTCCCTTCTGATTGGTTAATGTGTTCTATTACATTGATTTTCTTATATTGAACCATCCTTGCATGCCTGGAATGAACCCCATTTGGTCATGATGTATTTTTTTGAATGTGTCTGTGCCATTTTGAATGTATTATGTCTCTCAACATGTCATTATCTTTGATGCAATCTTGTGTGGGCAGATGTGTTAGTATTGATTAGATTGCAATTATTTGAGTGTTGCCATGGAGATATGATGCACCCAACTGTAGGTGAAAAATCTGATTAGATAACTTCCATGGAGGTGTGGCCACACCCATTCAGTGCCCATTGATTAGTTTACTAGAGCACTATATAAGCTCAGACAAGAGTGAGCTTGCTACAGCCAAGAGGGACACTTTGAAGAATGCACAGCTGAGAGAGAAGCTGTATCTTAGAGACATTTTGGAGACAGCCTTTGGAAGCAAACCTTTATCTGGAGAAGCTAAGAGAGGAAAAATGCCCAAAGAGCAACTAAGAGTGATATTTCTGAGGAATTGCAGCCTAGAGATAGAGCAGACACCAACCACTTGCTTTCCCAGCTAAACAGAGGTTTTCCGGACACCATTGGCCATCCTTCAATGAAGGTACCCAATTGTTGATGCATTACATTGGACACTTTATGGCCTTAAGATGGTAACTTTGTAACCAGATAAACCCCTTTTTATAAAAGCCAATCAATTTCTGATGTTTTGCATCCCAGCAGCATTAGCAAACTGGAACAGTGTCTTTGGATTCAATTTGCAAGTACTTTGTTGGGAATTTTTGCATCAATTTTCATGAGGGAGATTGGGCTGTAGTTTTCTTTTCTTATAGCATCTTTACCTAGTTTTGGTATTAGAGTGAGGTTAGCTTCATAAAATGAATTAGGTAGTGTTCCATTTTCTTCAACTTTTTGCAAGACTTTAAGTAAGATTGGTGTCAGTTCTTTTTGGAAAGTTTGATAGAATTGCCCTGTGAAGCCATCTGGCCCTGGGCATTTATTTGTGGGAAGCTTTTTGATGACTGATTGGATCTCTTTACTTTGATTGGTTTGTTGAGGTCTTCTGTTTCTTCTCAGTCTAGGTTGTTCATATGCTTCCAAGAAATTGCCCCTTTCCTCTACATTATCTTAATCTTTGGCATACTGTTGTTCATAGTATCCTCTTATGATTTTCTTAATTTCTTCAGTATCTGCACCAATGTCCCCTATCTCATTTATTATTTTATTTATTTGGGTCGTCTCTGTTTTTGACTTTATCAGTCTAGCTAAGAGTTTTTCAATCTGGTTGATCTCAATGAACCTACTTTTGGTGTTATTTATTCTATTGTTTTTTGTTGTTGTTCTCTATGTCATTTATTTCTGCTTTAATCTTTTTTATTTCTTTCCTTCTGCTTGGTTTAGGATTAGTTTGCTGTTCATTTTCTAGCTTCTTCAGTTGTTCCATTAGTTCTTTGGATTTAGCTCTTTCTTCCTTTATAAATTATGTATTTAGAGCTATAAATTTCCCTCTCAATACTGCCATCACTGCATCCCATAAGTTTTGAAATATTGCACTATTGTTTTCATTCATCTCTAGATATTTAACAATTTCTCTTGCTATTTCTTCTTTAAACCACTGATTGCTTAGGAGTGTGCTGTTTAACCTCCAGATATTTGTGAACATTCTAAGTCTTGATTGTTATTGACTTCTAGTTGTAGTCCATTGTGATCAGAGAACATGCTTTGGATAATTTTAATCTTTTGAAATTTATTAATGCTTGCTTTGTGGCCCAGCATATGATCTATTCTGGAGGAAGTTCCATGGGCACTAGAGAAGAATGCATATAGTGGTGATTTGGGATTTAATGCTCTATGTATGTCTAAGTCAAAGTCATTTGTCACATTGTTTAGTTTTTTCAATTTCCTTATTGTTTCTCTGTCTGGTTGATCTATCTATAGGAGAGAGTGATGTATTGAAGTCTCCCACAATTATTGTGGAAACATCTATTGCTTCCTTTAGTTTTGCCAATGTTTGTCTCATGTGCTTTGGGGCACCTTGATTGAGTATATAGACATTTATGATTATTTCTTCTCATTGACTTGTGCCTCTTATTAGTATATAATGTTCTTCTTTGTCTCTTATGACATCCTTACATTTAAAGACTATTTTGTCTGAGATTAATATTGCTACTCCTGCTTTCTTTTGGCTGTAGCTTGCATGGAATATTTTTTCCATTCTTACAATTTTTTTGTCTCTGGGTGTAAGATGAGTCTCTTGTAAGCAACATATCGATGATTCAAATTTTTAAATCCATTCTGCCAATCTATATCTTTTATTTGGGGAGTTTAATCCATTCACATTCAATGTTATTACTGTGAAGGCAGTTCTTGAATCAGCCATCATATCCTTTGGTTTGTTTTTGTCAGATATATTTTCCCTCTCTTTCTCTTTATTTCCTTTAATGTATCCTTACTAAAACTCTAGTTCTGTGACATTTTTACACCTCTCTCTCCTTTCTTTTTTTTCTCAGCTGGTAGGGCTCCCTTTATCATTTCTTGTAGGGCAGGTCTCTTGTTAGCAAATTCTCTGAGCATTTGTTTGTGAAGATTTTGAACTCTCCCTCAAATTTGATGGATAACTTTGCTTGATAAAGGATTCTTGGTTGGCAATTTTTCTCTTTCAGGATTTTATATATGTCATGCCACTGCCTTCTCACCTCCATGGTGGCTGCTGAGTAGTCACTACTTAGTCTTTTGTTGTTTCCCTTGCATGTGGTGAATTGCTTCTCTCTTGCTGCTTTCAGAACTTACTCCTTCTCTTCAGCATTTGACAATCTGATCTGAATATGTCACCAAGTGGGTTTATTTGGATTTATTCTGTTTGGAGTTCATTAGGCATCTGTGATTTGAATATCTATGTCATTTAGCAGGTTTGGGAAGTTTTCCCCAACAATGTCTTTGAATACTTTTCCTAGTCTTTTACCCTTCTCTTGCCCTTCTGGAACAACAGTGATTCTTATATTTGTCTGCTTCATGTTGCCCATCATATCCCTGAGATCCATTTTGAATTTTTCAATTTTTTTCTCCACTCTTTCTTTTGTGTTATCACTTTCCAACATGTACTCTTCCAGTTCACTTATTCTTTCCTCAGCTTCCTCTAATCTACTACTGTTCGTATCAAGAATCTTTTTAATTTTATCACCAGTTTCTTTCATTTCCATAAGGTTGTCTGTTTTTTTTTTTTTTATTTACTCCTGCAATTTCTTCTTTATGCTCTTCTAGGGTCTTCTTGATGTCCATTATTTCCTGAACCATGGTATTGGTGTTTGTGATTACTTCTTTGATTAATTTCTCCAAGTTCTTTACCTCCTCTGATTTTTTAATTTGGGCATTTTGGGTTAGCTATTTTTCTGGTTTCTTCATATACTTATAATTTTCTGTTTTATTTTAGGCCTCTTGACATTTGCTTATCATGTTAGGGTTCTTTTAGTATATACAGACTTATTTAAACAATTATCTATAATTTGACAGAGCTACAGATTGATGCAGTGCACTTTCCCTGACATTCCAGCAAGTTGCATTCACAAGCCTTCTCTTATCCTCATTCCACTTCTCCTCAACTTCATTTATACTGTGAGTGAGCATCCAAACCATGTGGATGTCCAATCACTGCACAAATTTTCCATGTGCAATGGAGACCACCAGCCCTGTGGGTGGGGATCATGCCCTGTGCAGTTTGGCAGGGAAGAGGACTTTAAGACTCAGTACTTCCAGCTGTTCCCAGGATTGTTGCTGTGATACCCTGGGGCTATGGTAGGTGTCCACCCTTCAGCTAAGACTCCCTTCAGTCCGTCTCTGCCATGGACTCACAAGTCCCTGGGATTGGTGTACAGCTACTGTCACTTCCATGTGATTCCCCTGTCCCTCATCTGTGCACCCCACAGGCTTCTGTGGAGGAGGAGTTGCACTGTCACAAGCCAGCTGAATCACAATTTCCTTTGATCAGTTCTTGGCCATGGCACTGCGAATGGGTCACTTATGTCTTTTATAAGGGCTGGCTAGTTTTCCACAACTATTTCCTCAAATACTCTTCCTAGTCCTTTACTCTTCTCTTCTCCTTTGTGGACACCAATGATTCTTATATTTGTGTGCTTCATGTTGTCCATCATTTCCCTGTGATCCATTTGAAGTTTTTTTTTTATTTTTTTCACAATTTGTTCTTTTGTGCATTCACATTCAATTGGTCTGTCCTCTGTTTCATTTATTCTTTCTCCTGCCTCTTCAAATCTGCTGTTGTGTCTCTAGTATGTTTTAATTTGATCTGCAGTAACTTTTATTTCCATAAGATCTGCTATTTTTCTATTTACTCTCTCAAATTCTTCTTTATGCTCTTCTAGAGTCCTCTTAATGTCCTTTATGTCTTTAGCTAACCCATTGATTTATTTCTTGGAGATTTGTATGTGTTTCTTTGATTAATGCTCCAAGTTCTGTGTCTCTTCCAGCTTTTAAATTTGGTTGTTTGGCTTGTCCATATCTTCTTGAATCTTCATATGCTTTGTGATTTTCTGTTGACTTCATGGCATTTGCTTATCTTGATATGGTTATTTTGGGAAATACAGCACTATTTGGACATTTATATGAAATTTAGTAGAACCATGGCTTGCTGGAGTGCACTTTCCTTGTCTTCCCAGCTGATGGCACTCTTGAGCTACTTCTTCCCTTTATGCCCATTTTTCCCTGACTACAGCTGTATGCTGGATGGTGTCAAAACCAGGTGGAAACCCAACAGTGCAGCAGTTCTCCATGTGTACCTGGGATTGCCAGACCTTGGATTGGGGGGTGGGGTGGGCACTGTGCACCCCAGCAGAGAGTTTGCTTAAGGGCACATCTGGTCTGGTGATTCCCAGGCCTCTGAGTGAATCTCTCTTGGCCTGTGGGCTGCAAGTCTCACCCTCACCAGCCCTCAGCAAGTCCAAAATTGCCCTGTTTTTAGTTGGCCCATAAGATCTGTGCTCACCATGCATCTCTGAGCCTCTGGGATTGGGAAGGGGCTCCTGGTGTTTCCACATGGCACTCTTGCTTATCCCCACCTCTTGCCCATGCACACCATGGGCTTCCATGGAGGAAGAGTAAATGTGCCAACATTTCTGTGTGTGGTCAACACAGGTCCAATGGTTCCTGAGTTCCCTCACAGGAGCCCTTGGCTATGGCGCTGAGAAAGATTGTCTCCCCATCTAATTGCAGAGATGGGTGTGCAGGAGTGGAGAGAACCTCCCTCCCTTGCTCAGCAAGCCAGCTCAAAGCTGCCAGTCTTGTTGGTGGTCCCAGGTGAATAAACTCAACCCATCCTTTAAGATGTAATTTCTCCACTCTTTCAACCAAGTTCCACTTTATACTGTAGGTCCTTCTCTGGCTGCTTGTACCTTGGAACCACTGTCCCAGTTGTTTTCTGCCTTTTCTTTATTTCTTCCATGGGGTAGAAATTTGCTCTGCCTCTCCTATTCCACCATCTTCCCAGATGCCTCAGTTTTTGCATCTGTAAATTGAGGCTAATGTTAATGATTTAATCCATAACTGGGAATGGACATGGAGGAAGAGAAGGAAAAATGTGTAAGAGGTAGGACTAATGCCTCTCTGAGAACATGACACCAGAGCTTAATTTTCTTTTTAAACCAAGTACTGGATTTCTGTTTGTTTTATTCTGAGTTATATTGCATTGATGATTAAATGATGGAGTGAATGTCCAAATGAATGAATGAGTGTTTTTATATCTGGTAGAGTATCACCTTGATCCTCCTTTAAAAAAGAAATTGACTACTTTTACCTATTTATTCCTTCAAATAAACACTATAATCATTCTGTCAGAATTTCCAAGCAATTTTATTTGCAGAGTTTATTGCCATCATTAATCATACTTTTAATAGTTTCTAACTGATCATTGTTTGCATATAAAGAATATACTGATTTGGGGCTATTTATTTTATAACCAGCCATTTTACTTAACTATTGTTAGTTATAATAAATTATCAATTGATTTTCCAGAGAAGCAGTGATACAGGTAATCAATAAAAGTTTTGACTCTTACAATTTTCCTCCCTCTGTTCATCTCATTTAATGCCTAGAATTTCTGGAAAAAATATTAAATGATAGTAGTGATATTATTCATCTCACCTTACTCATCATTACTATGGCAATGCTTCCAGAGTTTTGGTTAAGTATGATATTCTTTATCATGTTAAAATAATATTTGTATAGTTCTTGTTTAATAAGAGCTATTTTGTATGCCAATTTTCTTTTCTGGTGGTTTTATTTGCTAATAATTTATTGAGTGTCTATTATGTTTCAGGTACTGCTTGGCATGGGATACCTTTTTTATTATTCTTAAACTACAGATCTGTTGTGTGTGTTTAGCTGCACATGGAAAAACACATCATGTTGGCTTATGAAAACTTCATAAAATGAATAAGAAAATTGTATTTTGTAATAATTTAAATAGCATAGGAATTATCTATTTGCTGGATGTTTGAAATAACTTACTTGTAAAATAATCAAATTCAAATAATTGTTTAAACTTTTAAATCTTTTTTTCTCATTTTTTACTGTAATTAAGTTTTGGAATTATTCTTAAATAAAAGCTTGACAGGTCATATTTTACTTCAAAATCAGCCATATTTCAAAGATTATTATGGAAATGAACAACTGTTTACATGAAAAGCAATAGTCAGGGTGGGAAGACCACTCCCCTCTCCAATAATATGGTTAATTTTTCTTCTTATTTTACATATTTTGCTTGTATTTTATATATTTCATACAGTAAACTGTTGAAATTAAGGGAAAACTTTATTTAAATATTTTATTTAAATGAATGTCAAACAATGTTGAAAAGATCAGAGATTTTATTCATTCAAGCAGATGAACTTTTAAGGTGATGGGAAACAAGGTAACTTTAAATATAGTAGTAGTTAGGCTTATCTGAGAGGGAAAAAATGACCACAGAAGAGTCTGTAAAGAATATGACTTGATAAATAGAAACCTTGAACACTTAACATTTATTATGATTTTCAAGGGAAACCAGTCCAAGTAACATGCCTTTGAGGAAAATAGTGACTCAGAATAAAACATGTCATTTTCAGTCTGACCTAGAAAGAGTATCATGGCAAACACCACTTCTTAAGTCCCAAGAAGGCCAACAAGGCTGAACATATGAGGACTGGGCTGATGTTCTTTTGTTATCAATGTTGCTTATGAAGCATTCATCCTATAATGTCAAGCACTCAGTATTTATGAATACATATTGGATCATGGAGCAAGGAGAGAGGGTTAATGGTTTGGAGAGTTATAGTGTACTTTGTATGTGTTTTCTAAATTGCACATCCACATCAACCTTACCAGGTAAATACTACTATGATTTGTCACTTTAAAATGAGAAAACAGGGTCTCAGATAGGTTAAGTAATTTACTCAAAGTCATATGACTAGTTATTGTCAGATTCAAGTCTTGAAACTAGGCTGTCTGAATCCAGCATCTGAGCATATTAATCTCCAAGTTTCCTTTGGTGTGTACAGTGCTCAAGATAATGCAGGTGGGCATTACTAACAGGGCCAGACAGAGGAATTTACTTCTGTGCTGAGGCATATTTTCCCTCCATATTTTGGAAGCCCCAATTAGTGGAGTTATTTTCTCCTAGCTCTAACAGGTTATGTCTCCCCTGAAACTTCTTCACTCCTCCTCATTAGCAATTGCCAATCTGGCAGAATGCAGCCAGCTGTCAAGTCCTACCATCAGAGTCTGAAAGAGTGTTTAGTTAAAGGAGCAGTTATTAGGAAGCATCAGTGGGGACAAATAAACACTTTTCAAAAATCCACCAAAACTGCATCCTCTCAGCTGTTGCCTATAGCATTTACTGCCAGCAATCACAGTACAGACTTTACCCACTATAAGGGAGACTTACCAAAGGTGATTAGTGATCCACACAATCATTGAAGAATCCATACCAGCTACCAATTGTGATCTATTTGTGACATGCTTTATAAATATGAGCAGAATATGAAAAATAATTAGACATGTGGAGAGAATCCACAACTTGATAGGGAGTGGTTAAGCTGAAGAGTCAATACATTTGGCCCCACTTAAACAGAGTTAATGTAGGAATATGAAATAACTATGAGAAAATTGGAATCCAGTTTGTTAGTGACATTTGAGAGGTTATTGCAACAATAAAATAAGAGCAAGTTGCCATGACAAAGAAGAATTAGGGAATAAAAATTATCTTATCTGGCCCCCTACCTGAAGTGGGCCAGATAAGATATACTCTATATACCTCTGCTATACTTTATCTCAGTACAATATTTGTATACTTCCCAGTACATTACATTTTGCAAGCCTCTTGTGTATTTTTTCATTTACCTTTCCTCCACCCCAGGCCATATTCTACTAAAATACACTTTCAATGAGTAGAGAGATAAGATTGGTTTTATTCAATTATTTATCCCCACCCCAATTATTTATTGCAGTGCTTTGTACAGAGTAAGCAATCAGCAAATATTTGTTGAATGAAGTAGAATTTAAAAACCTGATTACTGATATTTAAAACAACTCAACAAAGGTGGCAAATGGAAGCAAGTATACGGCTGAAACACAAAGTACTACATTATAGTACCAACCCAACAAATTTCCCCACAAGATTCGGGTGTTAATAAAACAAAACAGAAAAGATAATGTTGGACAATATTGTTGTTAAACAACTCACCATTTGTGGGAAGGTAATAAATAATGTCTGTATTTTGTTATTGATAAATGTAGGTTAAAATTAGTTTTTTGAAATGTAAATCAAAACTCATAAGCCATGAATAAAATTTTGATCTTTGGCTATATAAAAACCAAATTTTCTATATGACTAAAATAATACAATAAACAAAAGTAAAAATAAAACAACCAAAGCTGGGAAAATGTATTTGTACCACATAAGACAGAAAAAGGACTAATTTCTTTAATTTGTAAAGCATTCACACAAATCAATAAGAAAATGAATAACCCAATAAAAAAGCATTAAAAGATGTGAATAGGGAGTTTACTAAAGAAAATTGACCACTAAATATATGTTATAATTCTAAAATTCACTCATAATTCAAGAAATAAAAATACAAACAATGAGATTTCATTTTTCATTTATCAGATCATTAAAAATAAAAATGTCAAGTGGAAGCCAGTATTGGTGAAGATATAGGGAAATGAATAATTTGTACATTGTTGATTGGAGTGTAAATTTATGCATATTTTGTGAAAAACAATTTACACTATAAAAATTTAAACTGCTTATACATTTCAATTCACAATTTCATTTTTAGCAATTTAGAAATATTCTTGCAAAAGTTAACCTAGAAGTTTATTGGAGAATTTGTGTGTGCATATGTAAGTGTATCGGTACATGGTAACAAAATACTGAAAAAAGCCCAAGTGCCCACCATTAGAGAAATTGTTAAATAAATTGTGGTTCATTCATTTAGTGAAATATTACTTATTGTTGAAAAAATTAGTTAGCTCTGGATATGCACATATGGAAGAGCTCTGAAATATATTATTAATTGAAAAAGGCAAGCAAGGTTTAGTATTATCTCTTTTGTAAAACAATGGGAAAATAAACATATGGCTGGGTATGTAGAATTTTTTATTGAAAGAGACATAAGAAACTAATTACTAGGTCCAGAGCTCAGTAAGGGAGGCTTTCAATTTTCATTTTGTGCCTTTTGATACTATTTGATTTTCTCAACTTAGTGTGTATTATTTTTAACTTTTTATTGTAGTAATATATATATATACAGCTCAAAATTTCCCATTTTAATCACTTTTAAGTGTACATTTTAGTGGTATTAATTATATTTATAATATTGTGCTACCATCATTTATTACCCAAACTTTTTCATCCCTTCAAACAGAAATCCTGCATCCCTTAATCAATAACTCCCCATTCTTTTGAAAAAAAAAAAGGATAGAAATTAAATGGATAAAGGGAGGATTGGGGAATGGGATATTTTGGGTGTTCTTTTTACTTTTATTTTTATTCTTGTTTTTATTTTTTGGAGTAATGGAAATGTTCAAAAATTGACTGTGGTGATGAATGCACAACTATATGATGGTACTGTGAACAACTGTACAGTTTAGACGATTGTATGGTATGTGAATATATCTGAATAAAATTGAAAAAAAATGTGATGATTTCAGCAGTCAGAAGAGAGAAATTTCATCTCTACTTTAGTCAGACAGCTTCTCTTGGGAATTCATCAAAAACCTTCATCAGAGTTCCCAGCTTGCAGCCTGCCCTATGGCATTTGGACTCATGCATCCCCACAGTTACATGAGACACTTTTATAAAACCTCATAGTATTTACAGATATCTCCTATTGGTTCTGTTTCCCTAGAGAATCCTGTCTTATAACAAGGGAAATAAAAGTAACTAGTGGATTTTGAAAAAAAAAATCTTCATTCCACTCTCTCACCTCCTTCCCACTGGTAAACTGTATTATAGTTTTCTCTCTATGAATTTGCATATAAGCAAGATCATACAATATTTGTCTTTTCTGTGTCTGGTACATTTCATTCAACATGATTTCTTCAATGTTAATTAATGTTGTAGCATGTATTAGAACTTCATTCTTTTTCATAGCTGAATAATATTCCATTGTATGTGTATACAACATTTTGTTTAATCCATTAGACTGCTAAAATACATTTAAGTTTCCCCTACATTTTGGCTATTGTGAATAATGCTGCTATAAATGTTGGTGTACAAATAGCTGTTCAAGTTCCAGCTTTCAATTATTTTGGGTAAATAGCAAGAAGTGCTCCTGCCAGGTTATATGGTAATTCTATGTTTAACTTTGTGAGGAGCTGTGAAACTGATTTTGTCAGTGACTGCCCCATTTTACAATATCACCAATAATGTATAAGTGTTCCAATTTGTCTTCATCTTTGTCAACATTTGTTCTTTTCTGTTTTTGTTAAAGTTACAGGCATCCTAGGTGTGAAATGGTATCTCATTGTGGTTTTGATTTACATTTCCCTGATGACTCATGATGTTGAGTATCTTAATGTGCTTATTGGCCACTTGTTTATCTTCTTTGGAGAAATGTCTGTTCAAATCTTTTGTTCATTATTAAATTGGGTTATTTATCTTTTTGATGTTGAGTTGTGGCAGTTCTTTGTATATTCTGGATATTAAACCCTTACCACATATATGGTCAGCAATTATATGTAGGTTGTCTTTACACTTTCTTGACAGTGTCCTTTGCCATACAAAAGTTTTTAATTTTGACAATTTTATCTATTTTTCTTGTTGCTGCTTGTGCTTATGGTGTCATATCTAAAAAATCTCTGCCAAATCCAAGGTTCTAAAAGTTTCCCCTAATGTTTTCTTCTAAAAGTTTTATGATTTTATCTCTTATGTTTAAGTCCTTGATCTATTTAGAGTTAATTTTTGAACATGGTGTCAGGTAGTATGTATTACTTTTGTTTAAAAATATTAATATGGGTTATTGAGGTAAGGGGGATTCATAGATTTGTTTTTCTTTTTATTTCTCTAAACCAAAAAATCTGTTACATTAAAAATAAAATAATGTATTAGTGGAGTGGACCTATAATGTCTCACATCCAAATGACTAGAGGGGTACTGTGATGATTGGGTTTATGTGTCAACTTGGCTAGGTGATCCAGCTGTCTGGTCAAGCGGGCACTGGCCTGATGATTGCTGTGAGGATATTTGAGGCTGGTTAATAAACCAACGGGCTGGTTTGTTGGCTCATCAGTCAATTGACTGCAGCTGACTGATGACTCATCAAGGGGCATGCCTTCCACAATGAGAGAATGCAATTGGCTGGATTTGGTCCGGGTGATCAGTTGAAGGCTTATAAGCGGGACGGTTAGAGAACCTTCACTTCTTCTTCGGCTGCCCAGTGAAGCATTTCCTGGGGAGCTCGTCGAAGTTGCCGGTTCGTTTCCTGAGGAGTTCATCGGACATCTTCCTTGGAGTTGACAGTTTGTTACATCTCTCATTGATTCTGTCTCCCTAGAGAACCCTAACTAATACAACTTGGTACCAGGAGTGGTTCTTGAGAAACAGAATCTTAAAATGGGCTTTTACAATTTGTTTTCTACTCTGATTAGATTCAGAGGCACTAATGACTCTATTTCCAATAATCAAGAGGGCACTGACAGTCCATGGCAGGAGTTGGCAAAGGAAATATGCAAAATAGCACCATTTGATTCTCCTAATCATACTCTAGTACGAAGCAAGGCTCTGGGTGACAGTGTTTTCAACACTTTCACAGAGTTTTGCAGTATTAAGAGGTATAATGATGTTGGCTGGCTGCTCTTAGATACTTTGGATACAGTTGTAAGAGAAAGGGATGAGCTAAAGGCTTCAAATTCAAAACTTGAATGTTGTATCACAGATGTAAAGGTTTCCATGTGTGCCCTGAAAGAAAATCTTATTTCCTGTGCCCGCAGACTGGAAGTTTCTGAAAATCAGACACAGTCTCTCATTGTGCGAGTAGCACATTTACAATGTAACCTAAAATCTCAACCTCTCAGGGTGTCTGCTGTTAAAGTAAAGGCATTGATTGGAAAAGAATGGGATCCGGAAACTTGGGATGGGGACATATGGATTGATAATAATGACAGTGAGGATATTGGAACCCTGGATTCTGCTGGGTCATTGTTAGATTTACCTGTAGAGGGCTGTCCTGGGGAAACAGCTTCTCTACCTCCAGTCTGCCCTAAGGAGCCTGCCACCCAACCCCCACCTAAGGAGATTAACCCTTCAGTGCCTGCTAATCCTGTAATCACCTCCCCTGAGGAAGCAGCCCTCACTCCTTTGTCTGGAGAGATTAATCCTGTTTTAAGAGATGAAAATGCAACAGAATGTCTTGAGGTGAATGGCTTGAGAGATAATGCTAACTCTTTTCATGACCCACCCCCACCACCAGTTTTTGCTTCAAGACCTATAACTAGGCTCAAGTCCCAACAAGCCCCAAAGGGTGAGGTACAAAGTGTGACCCATGAGGAGGTACGCTATACTCCAAAAGAACTGTATGAGTTTTCCAACTTATACAGACAGAAACCAGGGGAATATGTGTGGGAATGGATATTGAGAGTGTGGGATAATGGTGGAAGGAATATAAGGTTGGATCAGGCTGAATTTACTGATATGGGCCCACTAAGCAGAGATTCTGCATTCAATGTTGTAGCTCGAGGGGTTAGAAAGGGTGTTAACAGTTTGGGTGGCTGGCTGAAACATGGATCAAAAGGTGGCCGGCATTACCAGAGGTTGAAATGCCAGAACTGCCCTGGTACAATGTGGAGGAGGGGATTCAAAGGCTTAGAGAGATTCGAATGTTAGAGTGGATTTATCATGGAAGACCTGCTCACACAGCCCTGGAATGTCCAGAGGAGACACCTTTTACCAGGACTGTAAGGAATAAATTTGTGAAACTAGCTCCATCATCCCTGAAGAGCTCTGTAGTCGCCCTTCTCTGTAGGTCAGATATTACTGTAGGAACTGCTGTCACTGAACTGGAATCCTTAAACACAATGGGGATAATTGGATCCCGAGTCAGCAGAAGCCAAGTGGCTGCAGTTAATCGCCACAGACAAGGTGGGCATGGCTACCATAATGGAAAACAGGCTCAAAGCAGCAATCAAAATACTATGACTCGCAGAGACTTATGGCGTTGGCTAGTGGATCATGGAGTACGAAGTAGTAAAATAGATGGGCTATCGACTAAATTCTTGTTTGAACTATATAAGCAGAAGAATTCTAGGTCATGTGAACAAAAGTCTCCCTTGAATTACAAAAACAGAGAGTCACGGCCCCTTAAACAATTCCCAGACTTGAGACAGTTTACAGATCCAGAACCCCTTGAATGAAGGGAAGGCCGGGTACCCTTGGAGAAGGACCCTGTCACACTGTCAAAAATTTATACTGTTAATCTTCCTCCCAGCCTTCCCCAGGGGGACCTACGGCCTTTTACCAGGGTGACTGTGCATTGGGGAAAAGGAAATGATCAGATATTTCGTGGATTATTAGACACTGGGTCAGAAGTGACATTAATTCCCGGAGACCCAAAACGTCACTCTGGTCCACCAGTCAGAGTTGGGGCTTATGGAGGTCAGGTGATTGATGGAGTTTTAGCTCAGGTCCATCTCACAGTGGGTCCAGGGGGTCTCCGGACCCATTCTGTGGTTATTTCCCCAGGGCCGGAATGCAGAATTGGAATAGACATACTCAGCAACTGGCAGAATCCTCACATTGGTTCCCTGACTCCTGGAGTGAGGGCTATTATGGTGGGAAAGACCAAGTGGAAGCCACTAGAACTGCCCCTGCCTAGCAAAATAGTGAACCAGAAGCAATACCGGATTCCTGGAGGGATTGCAGAGATTAATGCCACTCTTAAGGACTTGAAGGATGCAGGGGTGGTGATTCCCACCACATCCCCACTCAACTCTCCTATTTGGCCTGTGCAGAAAACAGATGGGTCTTGGAGGATGACTGTGGAATATCGTAAGGTTAACCAGGTGGTGACTTCAATTGCAGCTGCTGTTCCAGATGTGGTATCATTGCTTGAGCAAATCAACACATCCCCTGGTACCTGGTATGCAGCTATTGATCTGGCAAATGCTTTTTTCTCAATTGCTGTCAGCAAGGACCACCAGAAACAGTTTGCATTCAGCTGGCAAGGCCAGCAGTTTACATTCACTGTGCTACCCCAGGGTTATATCAACTCTCCAGCCCTATGTCATAATATTGTCCGCAGGGATCTTGATCGTTTCTCCCTACCACAAGACATCACACTGGTCCATTATATTGATGATATCATGTTGATTGGACCTAGTGAGCAAAAAGTAGCAACTACTCTAGATTTGTTGGTGAGGTATTTGCGTGGCAGAGGATGGGAGATAAATCCAACAAAAATACAGGGGCCTTCCACCTCAGTAAAATTTCTAGGTGTCCAGTGGTGTGGGGCCTGTTGAGATATTCCTTCTAAGGTGAAGGATAAGCTGCTGCATCTGGCCCCTCCTACAACCAAAAAAGAGGCACAACACTTAGTTGGCCTCTTTGGTTTTGGAGGCAACATATTCCTCATTTAGGTGTGCTACTCCGGCCCATTTACCGAGTGACTAGAAAAGCTTCTAGTTTTGAGTGGGGACCGGAGCAAGATGAGGCTCTGCGACAGGTCCAGGCTGCTGTGCAAGCTGCTCTGCTGCTTGGACCATATGATCCAGCTGACCCAATGATGCTGGAAGTGTCAGTGGCAAATAGAGATGCTGTTTGGAGCCTTTGGCAGGCTCCTATAGGAGAATCACAATGCAGGCCCTTAGGATTTTGGAGTAAAGCTTTACCATCCTCTGCAGATAACTACTCTCCATTTGAGAAACAACTGTTGGCCTGCTACTGGGCCTTAGTAGAGACAGAACGCTTAACCATGGGCTACCAAGTTACCATTTGACCTGAGTTACCTATCATGAGCTGGGTGTTGTCTGACCCACCAAGCCATAAAGTTGGGCGTGCACAGCAGCACTCCATCATAAAATGGAAATGGTATATACGAGATAGAGCTCGAGCAGGTCCTGAAGGTACAAGTAAGTTACATGAGGAAGTGGCCCAAATGCCCATGGCCCCCACTCCTTCCACCTTACCTTCTCTTTCCCAGCCCACAGCTATGGCATCTTGGGGAGTTCCTTACAGTCAGTTGACTGAGGAAGAGAAGACTCGGGCCTGGTTTACAGATGGTTCTGCATGATATGCAGGCACCACCCGAAAGTGGACAGCTGCAGCACTGCAGCCCCTTTCTGGGATGTCCCTGAAGGACAGTGGTGAGGGGAAATCCTCCCAGTGGGCAGAACTTGGAGCAGTGCACCTGGCTGTTCACTTTGCTTGGAAGGAGAACTGGCCAGAGGTGCGTCTGTATACTGATTCCTGGGCTGTTGCTAATGGTTTGGCTGGATGGTCAGGGACTTGGAAGGAACATGATTGGAAGATTGGTGGCAAAGAAGTCTGGGGAAGGGGTATGTGGATAGACCTTTCTGAGTGGGCAAACAACATGAAGATATTTGTGTCCCATGTGAATGCTCACCAGAGGGTGACTTCAGCAGAAGAAGGTTTTAATAACCAAGTGGATAAAATGACCCGTTTGGTGGATACCAATCAGCCTCTTTCCCCAGCAACTCCTGTCATTGCCCAATGGGCTCATGAACAAAGTGGTCATGGTGGTAGGGATGGAGGTTATGCATGGGCTCAGCAACATGGACTTCCACTCACCAAGGCTGACCTGGCCATGGCCACTGCTGAGTGTCCAATCTGCCAGCAGCAGAGACCCACCCTCAGTCCCCGATATGGCACCATTCCTCGGGGTGATCAGCCTGCTACCTGGTGGCAGATTGATTACATCGGACCACTTCCATCATGGAAAGGGCAGCGATTTGTTCTTACTGGAATAGACACATACTCCGGATATGGGTTTGCCTTCCCTGCACGACATGCTTCTGCCAAAACTATGGTACGTGGACTTACAGAATGCCTCATCCACCGTCATGGTATTCCACACAGCATTGCTTCGGACCAAGGAACCCACTTCACAGCAAATGAAGTGAGGGGATGGGCACATGCTCATGGAATTCTGTGGTCTTACCATGTTCCCCATCATCCAGAAGCAGCTGGGTTGATAGAACGGTGGAATGGCCTATTGAAGACTCAATTATGGTGCCAACTAGGTGGCAATACCTTGCAGGGTTGGGGCAGTGTTCTCCAGGAGGCTGTGTATGCTCTGAATCAGCATCCACTCTATGGTGCTGTTTCTCCCATAGCCAGGATTCATGGGTCCAGGAATCAAGGGGTGGAAACAGGAGTAGCACCACTCACTGTCACTCCTAGTGATCCACTAGGGAAATTTTTGCTTCCTGTCCCTGCAAGTTTAAGCTCTGCTGGTCTACAAGTCTTGGTTCCAAAAGGAGGAGTGCTTCCACCAGGAAACACAACAATAATCCCATTGAACTGGAAGTTAAGGCTGCCACCTGGCCACTTTGGGCTTCTTATGCCTCTGAATCAACAGGCAAGTAAGGGGATTACTGTACTGGCTGGGGTGATTGATCCTGACTATCAAGGGGAAATAGCACTGCAACTACACAATGGAAGTAAAGAAGAGCTTTCCTGGAATACAGGAGATCCCCTAGGGTGTCTCTTAGTACTACCATGCCCCGTGATTCAAGTCAATGGAAAACTGCAACAACCCAATCCAGGCAGGACTATCAATGGCCAAGAAACTTCAGGAACGAAGGTTTGGGTCACCCCACCAGGCAAAGAACCACAGCCAGCTGAAGTGCTTGCTGAGGGTAAAGGGAACATGGAATGGGTAGTGGAAGAAGGTCGTGATAAATATGAACTACGGCCACGTGACCAGTTACAGAAATGAGGACTATGATGACATGAATATTTCCTCCTCGTTTTGTTATGATTATGTTTGTATTTGTCTGTAAAGCAAATATCTTTGCTTTCTTCTGTCTTAGCCCCTTATCATATGGCATAAGCTGTAACGTTCATTTTGAAGGTATGGTTTTAGGTGATGTGTACAACTGCCAAGTTGACAAGGGGTGGACTGTGATGGTTGGGTTCATGTGTCAACTTGGCTAGGTGACCCAGCTGTCTGGTCAAGCGGGCACTGGCCTTACGATTGCTGTGAGGATATTTGAGGCTGGTTAATAAACCAATGGGCTGGTTTGTTGGCTCATCAGTCAATTGACTGCAGCTGACTGATGACTCATCAAGGGGCGTGCCTTCCACAATGAGAGAATGCAATTGGCTGGATTTGGTCCGGGTGATCAGTTGAAGACTTATAAGCGGGAGGGTTAGAGAACCTTCACTTCTTCTTCGGCTGCCCAGTGAAGCATTTCCTGGGGAGCGCGTCGAAGTTGCCAGTGCATTTCCTGAGGAGTTCATCGAGCACGTTCGTCGAAAATCCCAGTTCATTTCCTGAGGATTTCGTCGAAGTTGCCGGTTCGTTCCCTGAGGAGTTCGTCGAAGTTGTCGGTTTGTTTCCCGAGGAGTTCATGGGACATCTTCCTTGGAGTTGACAGTTTGTTACATCTCTCATTGATTCTGTCTCCCTAGAGAACCCTAACTAATACAGGTACAAAGAAGAAAGTATACTCCATCAATTCAGCAAAGTTAGGAACATATAAAAAATACACAATTATAGTAGGAAATTTTTACACATCACTCAGAACTTGGTGGGTTAAGTAGAAAAATCTAAGAATATTATAAAGAGTTGAATAATATTATCAACAAGCTTAGTTTTATATAGGTAGCTAAACATATAGACACACTTGTACCATACACATTATTTTAAAATAGTCTTGGATCATAAACAACAATTTATCATATACTAGGTCACAAAGAATAAATGGAGGGACACACTCATATTACTGAATATAAGGTATCAGTATTGTAAATAGTCAATTATTCTCATACATATTTTTATTAATTTCAAATTAAATATAAGATTTTTGGGAAATTTGAGAAATTTATATTTTAGTTTATCTGGAAGAATAAAAGTGATAGTGTGACTCAGACAATGGAAAAAAGGCTAATTGGGATCAGGTGAATGTCTTAGAAGATATCCAAATAGCCTATAAAAATAAATTAATTCAATTATATCACGGGTATAGCAATAGAAAGATAGATTGATGCAATGGAGTATTAGAGGGTCCAGAAGCTAACAAATATTTGTCTATCTAATGGTATACCAATCTGGTATATATTAAATCATTTCAAAAGAGTGGATTATTTTTTAAAGGATTTGAGGACAAGTAGATGGAAATATGTGAAAAATTATATATCTACCTACTGTTCATACAAAAGAATATTCTAGAAATAATTTAAAGATCTAAATGAAGGTATTAGAGGAAAATATAAGTGAACATTTACATAATCTTGAGGGTAGATAAGGATTTTCTATCTATGACATCAAGGCTAGGGGAAAACATGAAGTAAATGATTTGTATCATTATTCAAGCACATGCACATACACCCCACACACACACTTGCCCAAACTTTTGGTAGCAAAGGACAACAAAAATATTGAAAATGAAATAACAAATTGGGGAAAATTTTTGCAACTTTTATGACAGACAAAAAGTTATTCTTTTTAATATATAATATAACTACTTCAAATTGCATTAGGCAGAAATCTTTCTGTTACAAGTAATAGGTACTTACTCACATAGAAAAAAAGAGGAATATGCCAATGGAAAAATGAATAAAGGAACGGCACAAGAAATTCAGGCCAGTAATCATATGAAAAGATACCGAGTCTCACCAATAATTGACAATTCATTTGTTAAAAAGGATTAGAGAGTTTATAGGTGTTGATGTGGAAGTGTGTCTAAGTTTTATTGTTAGGAGAAAAAACGAAGTTATGAATTTATGAATAATGTTTTAATATTTGGGCAAAGCAAGAAATACACAGATAAATATATATAAATATGCATACAAAATCTGGAAGGACATACTACTAATCTGCCCTGCCCAATATGGTAGCCACTAGCCGCACATGGTTATCGAGCACTTGAGGACTAGTCAGAATTGAGATGTGCTGTGAGTCTAAAGTACATACTGGATTTTGAAGGCTTAGTGCAAAAAAAGTATGTAAATATTTCATTCATAATTTTTGTACTGATTACACATTGAAATAATATTTGGGGTATATTGGATTAAATAAAATATATCAATAAATTTACTTCCCCTCCATTTTTATACATTTTAGAGTGGCTTCTAGAATATTTGCAATTACACATGTTTTCTAATTTCTTTTTTTTTTTTTGGACAATGTTGCTGTAAACAGTTAAAAATAGTTATCACTAAGGTGATGGGATTATGGAGAGGGACTTTCTACCCAATACATTTATATATTGAGTATATTTTGAGTTTAAATTGAGTGTATGTTACTTTACATGCAGCTGTAATTAGTATACACTACTTTATATTAGGAAAATATATATGTATTTCTATTTTGGAAGAAAAAGTTGTATTTGAGATTACTGGCTTCTTTGCCTTGCAATGATCTAGTTCATAGTGTCTTTCCTAGTTAGGAAGTATTGACTAGGAAACAAATTTTCCAGCTTATTCATCAGGTGTCTTTCCAAATTCCTTTTAGGTGCTTCCTCAAATAAGAAGGACACACTCCAAGAAGTAAGACTTTGTTGAGGTTTTCTAGGCAAATGTGATACAGTTACAAATGTAATTCTGAAATAGTAAGTCCAAATGTGTTTTGAGGAATGCCACAAAGTGTTGTCCAGGTGGAGAGACATGGATATGGCTCCTGAGTATGTGAATATGGGTAGACAGATGGCTGCACAAGAGCACCAAGCATAAGGAGGTCAAGAGTGATCCTAAAAGAGAACCACTGAAAGACTAGGCCAGATGTAGCTTTATAGCTTTTAACAGAACATGACACCTAATGTAGAGTGGAAATATAGGTGTCACACTGGGACTTGGGTGATAACAGGGATGGGGTGGGCAGAAGATGATGGAGGTCAGATTGACAGGAAAGGGGCTATTAGGTATCTCAAGCCAGGCAGACATAGAAAGTGATGAAAGGGGCAAGGAGGAGCAGGTAGGTGAAAGCAGTTGTGGGGGTTCAATTGAGGAAGGTATCAAAGGCAGCATCCAAAGTCCAGGGGATTTAGGCAGATTATAAACATATAGTTGGAGACTGGAAATTGGGAAATAGGGGTTAGAGGAGGGAGCTGGGCAACAGTGAAACAAGTGTCTAGAACCTAGGCTGACAAGTCTTAAGATGCAAAGATGAGCTTCTTAGGTTTAGGTAACTGGCATTGTAATAGGGCCACGATGGAGCCAAAATTCCTACCCAGGAATTTACCCTAGACCCAGAGCATGGACATGACTTTGCCTACAAATAAGGGCATTTGACAGGATTAAGGAAACAAAGGAGTTGAGTTAGAAAAGGGGACGATGAGGGACTTCTTGTAGGCTATTCTGAGAGGATATCTTGGGGATGAGTATGAAGTTGAGTCAGGATCATGCCTCAGTGTATCACACATGCTCAGTTTCCATTCAGTTGTCTAATAAAGGATTTGAATCCAAAGGATAAATAGGGAAATGAGCTGGAATAGTAAGGCTGTGGTTTGGTGGTAAAAGATGGCAACTATTGAAACAACTAAGGCCTCCCAAAAAGGGTAGCGTGAGCATGTGCGGAAGTACTGCTTGGAAAATGTGCTTCAAAGACAGTGGTCTTTTACAACTAACAGGTGTTGCAAACTTCATTTCTCTTCCAATTATGCCATTATGACCTCATTGGGAGAAACTTGAACCTAATAGGTAAACTTTATAGTTCCTCCAAGTTAGCCAACTTAAAAACATATATTCTAATGGACACCATGTTTAAAAGTACATATCTTTAAGGCAGATGGTACACTTCTGTTCCAAACTGTTCTCAAAAACTTAAACCCAATTAACAAATTATGGTATATAAATAAGATCAAACCATATTTTGGTTTTTAAAGTGATGCTGCAGAATACTAATGATGTTGAATGAAAATCATGATATAATAAGAAGAAAAGGCACACTGATTCTGATTTTACAAAAATATCTTTATGTACACATAAAAATCTAGAAGAAAAGACACTAGTGGTTTTCTCTGGGTGGTGGAATAATGAGCTATTTCCATTTCCTTCTACTGTCTTTTATTTATTTTCCATTTTTTTACAATGAGCAGATATATTTTTGTCATCTGTAAAAGTTGAATAAATGCTATGAAAATGTTTTGTGGCATTTGGAAAGCACATTGGCTGGGCCCACAGGTGACCTATGTTCTACTCCCAGTTCTGTCACTGAAATGCTATGTAAGCTTTAACAAATTAGAACCTTTGCTCTTTTTATTTATTTATTTATTTTTGCTTTAAACAACAGGAATTTATTGACTCACAGTTTGAAGGCTAGAAATTGAAAATCATGGTGTCAGCAGGCCATATCTTCTTTGAAGTCTGTAGTGTTCTGGTGTTGGATTGATGGCAATCTCTGCCTCCATTGCATGATGATCTGTCTTTGTCTCTTCCTGTGGCTTGTTCTTCCTTTGCTCAGTCCTCTGGGTCTCTGTCTAGATTACCTCTGTTTAGAAGGTCCTCAATCATATTGGATTAAGGTTCAATTTGGTCTCATCTAAATAAGATCTTCGAAGATCCTGTATACAAATGTATACACACCCATAGGACTTGGAATTAGGACTTGAACATGTCTTTGTGGGGGACAAGATTCAATCTACCACAACCATTTACACATGTGATTTAGCCTCAGTAATGGTTGTAAGCATGTACAAACACAAGGACAGACATAGAGAGCAATGGAATAGAATTAAGAGCAAATAAATCAACCCTCACATTTATGGCCAACTGATTTTTGACAAGCTGGCAAAGACAACTCAATTGGGAAAGAATAGTCTCTTCAAAAAATGGTGATGGAAAAACTGGATGTCCATGTGCAAAAGAATAAAGGTGGACTCTTAACTTACACCATTGTGCTGGTTTAAATCTATTAATGTCCCCCACAAAAGCCATGTTCTTTAATGAAATTTTGTGGGGGCAGACTTATTAGTCTTTCAATTAGGGTGGGGATCTTTGATAATAAGGTTCTTACATGGGAATGTGACCCACCCAACTGTAGGTGAGAACTTTTGATTAGATCATTTCCATGGAAGTGTGACCCTGTCCATTTTGGGTGGGTCTTAATTAGTTCACTGGTGTCTGCTATGAGAGGATAAAGGGCATAGACATTTTAAAGGGAAGCTAAGATGTGTAATCCAGAGTATTCCCCCTGGAGAAGCTAAGAGCCAACACAAACCCAGATGCTTAAAGATGCAGCCAGAAGGACATTTGGAGATGCTAAGCTAAGAGATGAAGCCCAGAGTTTGCCCTAGAGAAGCTAAGAGAGGACTTCCAGATGCTTAGAGAGAAACACCACAGGAAAACCAAGCAGAAAGCTGAGAGAAGCTAAGACAGAGAGAAAACCCAGAGACATTTTGGAGAAAGCCATTTTGAAATGCATCCAAGGAGCAAAAGACCAGCAAACTCCAGCCACATGACTTCTCAGCTGACAGAGGTGTTCTGGATGCCATCGGCCTTTCTTCAGTGAAGGTATCCTCTTGTTGATGCCTTAGTTTGGGCACTTTTATGGCCTT
Source organism: Choloepus didactylus (assembly GCF_015220235.1). Taxonomy (NCBI): domain Eukaryota; kingdom Metazoa; phylum Chordata; class Mammalia; order Pilosa; family Megalonychidae; genus Choloepus; species Choloepus didactylus. Next base: position 148,882,084 of record NC_051334.1, on the reverse strand, counting down.
ATAATTGTAACCTTGTAATCTAATAAATCCCCTTTATAAAAGCCAATCCATTTTTGGTATTTTGCATAATGGCAACTTTAGCAAACCAGAGCAGCCATATATAAAAATTAACTCAGAATGGATCAGACACCTAAATAAAACTGCCAGAAGTATCAAACTTCTAGAAGAAAACATGGGGAAGCGTCTTCAGGGCCTTCAGTCAGGCAATGGTTTCTTAGACTTTACAACAAAAGCACAAGCAACAACAAAGAAATAGATCCATGGGAACTCATTAAAATAAAAAACTTTTGCTCCTCAAAGGACTTTATTGTGAGATTAAAATGACAATCCACACAATGGGGGAAAATATTTGGAAACCACATCTCCAATAAAGGATTAATATCCAGAATATATAAAGAAATTCTTCAACTTAATGACAAAAAGGCAAATAAACCAATTAACCAGTGGGCAAAAGACTTGAATAGACATCTCTCCAAAGATATACAAATGGATAGAAAGCCCATGAAAAGATGCTCAACTTCATTAGCCATCAGGGAAATGAAAATCAAAACCACAATGAGTTACCATTTCACACCTACTAGAATGGCTGTTACTTTAAAAAAAATGGAATAACAAGTGGTGGAGAGAATGTGAAGAAATAGAAACACATTCATTGCTGGTGGCAATGTAAAATGGTGCAGCTGCTGTGGAAGACAGGCGGTTCCTCAGAAAGCTAAGTATAGAATTACCATATGACCTGGCAATCTCACTACTAGGTATATACCCAAAGGAATTGAAAGCAGGGACTCAAACAGATATGTTCGCACCAATTTTTGTAAAGTCATTCTTTACAATTGTCAAAAGATGGAAGCAATCCAAGTGAATGGATAAACAAAATGTGGTATATACATACAATGGAATATTACTGAGTTATAAAAAGTAATGAAATCCTGATACCTGTGACAACATGGATGAACCTTGAAGACATCATGTTGAGTGAAATAAACCAGACACAAAAGGACAAATAATATATGATTTCACTGTTTTGAAACAATGAGTATAAGAAAAATAATAGAATCAGAATCTAGAATATAGGTTACCAGGGGATATCAGGAATGAGAAATTAAGGCTTAAAATATACAAGGTTTGTGTTTGAAATAATGGAAGTGATTTAGTAATGGATGGTGTTGATGGTAGCACATTGTGAATGCAATTAACAGCAATGGATTAAAATGGGAAATGTTAGATTGTATATATGGTAACAGAATAAGAATTTACAAAATTCCATGGAATTGTACTACACAAACAGTAAACCCTGTTAAACCATGAATTTTAATTATTAGTACAATTATAAAAATGTGATATCAATTGCAACAAAAATTCCAATGCAATGTTTTGGTGGTGGAGTGGTATATGGGTATCCTGTATTTTATACATGACTTTTTTGTAAACCCACAGTTTCTATAATAAAAAAAGAAAATATAATGGCTGTAAATTTCATTTAAAATAGAGTATAAAATTTACATATTAATTTGTATTCTAGTAATGTATCTATGACCTAAAATATTGCCTCTTAACCAATTCTGCAGATATAATACACTGCTGTTAGTCACATTCACAACCTTGCGCTACCATCACCACCATCTATTACCGAAACTGTACAATCAACCAAAATAGAAATTCTGTATCATTTGAGCATTAAATTCCCCTTCCCTACCACCAACCCAGACCCTAGTAACCTATATTCTAGATTTTGAATCTTTGAGTTTGTTTATTATTATTATTACATATCAGTGAGATTACACAATATTTGTCCATTTGTATTTGGATTATTTCACTCAACATGTTGTCTTCAAGGTTCGTGCATGTTGTTGCATGTATCAGAACTTCATTCCTTTTTGACACTGAATAATATTCCATTGTATGTGTGTACATATCACATTGTGTTTATCTATTCATTGGTTGATGAACACTTGCGTTGCTTCCATCTATTGGCAATTGTGAATAATGCTGCTATGAACATCAGTGTGCAAATATATGTTTGAGTCCTTGCTTTCAATTCTCTTGGGTATATACCTAGTAGTGGGGTTGCTGGGTCATATGGTAATTCTATACTTCATTTTCTGAAGAATTGTCAAACTGTCCTCCACAGTGGCTGCACCATTTTACACTTCTACCAGCAATGAATGAGAGTTCTTATTTCCTAACATCTTCTGCAATACTTGTAATTTTCTGTTTTTTTTTAATACTAGCCATTCTAGTGGGTGTGAAATGGTAACTCATTGTGGTTTTGATTTTCATTTCCCTGATGATGAATGATGAGCATCTTTTCATGTGCTGTTTAGCCAGAAATGTCTATGCAAGTCTTTTGCTCATTTTTCAATTGGGTTGTCTTTTCATTGTTGAATTGTAGGATTTAAAAATATATTCTGGATATTAAACCCTTATTGGATATGTGGTTTCCAAATATTTTTCTCCCATTGATTAGGGTGTCTTTTCACTTTCATGATATAGTCCTTTGATGCATTAAAGTTTTTAATTTTGATGAAGTGCCATTTATCTATTTCTTTTGATGCTTGTGCTTTGGGTGTAAACTATAAGAAATCACTGCCTAACATATGATCCTGAAAATGCTTCCATACATTTTCTTCTAAGACAGTTAGAGTCCTGGTTCTTATATTTAAGTTTTGATCCATTTTGAGTTAAGTTTTCTATATAATAGGAGACAGGGGTCCTCTTTCATTCTTTTGCAGATGGATATCCAGTTCTTTCAGCACCATTTTTGAAGAGACTATTCTTCCCAATAGAGTGGACTTGACAGCCTTGTCAAAATTTAATTGACCATAGATGTGGGGGTCTATTTCTGAAATCTCAGTTTGATTCCATTGGCCAATATGTCTATCCTTTTGCCAGTATCATGCTGTTTTGACAACTGTATCTTTGTAATAAGTTTTACTTTCAGGAAATGTTAGTCCTCCAACTTTGTTCTTTTTCAGGAGGTTTTTGGCTATTCATGACCCTTACTCTTCCAAATAACTGTTATGATTAGCTTTTTCATTTCTGTGAAGGAGGTGTTTGGAATTTTCAATGGAATTCTGTTGAATTTGCAAGTCATCTTGGGTAGAAGTCACATCTTAACAGTATTTAGTCTTCCAATCCACAAGCACAGAATGTCCTTCCATTTATTTAGATCTTCTTTGACTTCTCTTAGCAAAGTTTTGTAGTTTTCCATGTGCAAGTCCTTTACATCTTTGGTTAAATTTATATCTAAACAGCTGATTTTTAAAATTGCTGTTGTAAATAGAAATTTTTCTTGATTTCCTCCTCAGATTGCTCATTACTAATATATAGAAACTCTACAGATTTTGCATTTTGATCTTGTACCCTGCCATTTTGCTGAATTTGTTTGTTGTAGATTGTTCAATACTTTCTATATATAGGATCATGTCATCTGCAAATAGTAAAGGTTGCAATTCTTCCTTTGCAATTTGGATAACTTTTATTTCTT